>NC_079406.1:28161379-28181379 GCF_029220125.1 Pseudoliparis swirei
CTGTATATTTGCACATATGGAAAATTGACAAATAAAACTGACTCTGACTCTGACTCTGACTAGAGGCTCATGGGTAGACTAGAGGCTCATGGGTAGACTAGAGGCTGATGGGTAGACTAGGGGCTCATGGGTAGACTAGAGGATGATGGGTAGACTAGAGGATGATGGGTAGACTAGAGGTTGATGGGTAGACTAGAGGATGATGGGTAGACTAGAGGCTGATGGGTAGACTAGGGGCTCATGGGTAGACTAGAGGAGGATGGGTAGACTAGAGGCTGATGGGTAGACTAGAGGATGATGGGTAGACTAGAGGCTGATGGGTAGACTAGAGGCTCATGGGTAGACTAGAGGATGATGGGTAGACTAGAGGATGATGGGTAGACGAGAGGCTAATGGGTAGACTAGAGGATGATGGGTAGACTAGAGGCTGATGGGTAGACTAGAGGCTCATGGGTAGACTAGAGGCTAATGGGTAGACAATAGGCTAATGGGTAGACTAGAGGATGATGGGTAGACTAGAGGCTCATTGGTAGATTAGAGGATGATGGGTAGACTAGAGGCTGATGGGTAGACTAGAGGCTCATTGGTAGATTAGAGGATGATGGGTAGACTAGAGGCTGATGGGTAGACTAGAGGCTCATGGGTAGACTAGAGGATGATGGGTAGACTAGAGGCTAATGGGTAGACTAGAGGCTGATGGGTAGACTAGAGTCTGATGGGTAGACTAGAGGCTCATGGGTAGACTAGAGTCTGATGGGTAGACTAGAGGCTCATGGGTAGACTAGAGGATGATGGGTAGACTAGAGGCTCATGGGTAGACTAGAGTCTGATGGGTAGACTAGAGGCTCATGGGTAGACTAGAGGATGATGGGTAGACTAGAGGCTAATGGGTAGACTAGAGGCTCATGGGTAGACTAGGGGCTGATGGGTAGACTAGAGGCTGATGGGTAGACTAGAGGCTGATGGGTAGACTAGGGGCTGATGGGTAGACTAGAGGCTCATGGGTAGACTAGAGGCTCATGGGTAGACTAGGGGCTCATGGGTAGACTAGAGGATGATGGTAGACTAGAGGCTGATGGGTAGACTAGGGGTTTATGGGTAGACTAGAGGCTCATGGGTAGACTAGAGGCTGATGGGTAGACTAGGGGCTGATGGGTAGACTAGAGGATGATGGGTAGACTAGAGGATGATGGGTAGACTAGAGGCTGATGGGTAGACTAGAGGATGATGGGTAGACTAGAGGCTGATGGGTAGACTAGGGGCTCATGGGTAGACTAGAGGAGGATGGGTAGACTAGAGGCTGATGGGTAGACTAGAGGATGATGGGTAGACTAGAGGCTGATGGGTAGACTAGAGGCTCATGGGTAGACTAGAGGATGATCGGTAGACTAGAGGATGATGGGTAGACGAGAGGCTCATGGGTAGACTAGAGGCTGATGGGTAGACTAGAGGCTCATGGGTAGACTAGAGGATGATGGGTAGACTAGGAGCTGATGGGTAGACTAGAGGCTGATGGTTAGACTAGAGGCTGATGGGTAGACTAGGGGCTGATGGGTAGACTAGAGGCTGATGGTTAGACTAGAGGCTCATGGGTAGACTAGAGGCTGATGGGTAGACTAGAGGCTCATGGGTAGACTAGAGGCTGATGGGTAGACTAGAGGCTCATGGGTAGACTAGAGGCTGATGGGTAGACTAGAGGCTCATGGGTAGACTAGAGGCTCATGGGTAGACTAGAGGATGATGGGTAGACTAGAGGCTCATGGGTAGACTAGAGGCTCATGGGTAGACTAGAGGATGATGGGTAGACTAGAGGCTGATGGGTAGACTAGAGGCTCATGGGTAGACTAGAGGCTGATGGGTAGACTAGAGGCTCATGGGTAGACTAGAGGATGATGGGTAGACTAGAGGCTCATGGGTAGACTAGAGGCTGATGGTAGACTAGAGGCTCATGGGTAGACTAGAGGCTCATGGGTAGACTAGAGGATGATGGGTAGACGAGAGGCTCATGGGTAGACTAGAGGCTGATGGGTAGACTAGGGGCTCATGGGTAGACTAGAGGATGATGGGTAGACTAGAGGCTGATGGGTAGACTAGGGGCTTATGGGTAGACTAGAGGCTCATGGGTAGACTAGAGGCTGATGGGTAGACTAGAGGCTGATGGGTAGACTAGGGGCTCATGGGTAGACTAGAGGATGATGGGTAGACTAGAGGATGATGGGTAGACTAGAGGCTGATGGGTAGACTAGAGGCTGATGGGTAGACTAGGGGCTCATGGGTAGACTAGAGGATGATGGGTAGACGAGAGGCTCATGGGTAGACTAGAGGATGATGGGTAGACTAGGGGCTGATGGGTAGACTAGAGGCTGATGGGTAGACTAGGGGCTTATGGGTAGACTAGAGGCTCATGGGTAGACTAGAGGCTCATGGGTAGACTAGAGGCTGATGGGTAGACTAGAGGCTCATGGGTAGACTAGAGGCTCATGGGTAGACTAGAGGATGATGGGTAGACTAGAGGCTCATGGGTAGACTAGAGGATGATGGGTAGACTAGAGGCTGATGGGTAGACTAGAGGCTCATGGGTAGACTAGAGGATGATGGGTAGACTAGAGGCTGATGGGTAGACTAGAGGATGATGGGTAGACTAGGGGCTGATGGGTAGACTAGAGGCTGATGGGTAGACTAGGGGCTTATGGGTAGACTAGAGGCTCATGGGTAGACTAGAGGCTCATGGGTAGACTAGAGGCTGATGGGTAGACTAGGGGCTCATGGGTAGACTAGAGGATGATGGGTAGACTAGAGGCTGATGGGTAGACTAGAGGATGATGGGTAGATTAGAGGCTCATGGGTAGACTAGAGGATGATGGGTAGACTAGAGGATGATGGGTAGACGAGAGGCTCATGGGTAGACTAGAGGCTGATGGGTAGACTAGAGGCTCATGGGTAGACTAGAGGATGATGGGTAGACTAGGGGCTGATGGGTAGACTAGAGGCTGATGGGTAGACTAGGGGCTGATGGGTAGACTAGAGGCTGATGGTTAGACTAGAGGCTCATGGGTAGACTAGAGGCTGATGGGTAGACTAGAGGCTCATGGGTAGATTAGAGGCTGATGGGTAGACTAGAGGCTCATGGGTAGACTAGAGGATGATGGGTAGACTAGAGGCTGATGGGTAGACTAGAGGCTCATGGGTAGACTAGAGGCTGATGGGTAGACTAGAGGCTCATGGGTAGACTAGAGGCTCATGGGTAGACTAGAGGATGATGGGTAGACTAGAGGCTGATGGGTAGACTAGAGGCTCATGGGTAGACTAGAGGATGATGGGTAGACTAGAGGCTGATGGGTAGACTAGAGGCTCATGGGTAGACTAGAGGCTGATGGGTAGACTAGAGGCTCATGGGTAGACTAGAGGATGATGGGTAGACTAGAGGCTCATGGGTAGACTAGAGGCTGATGGGTAGACTAGAGGCTCATGGGTAGACAAGAGGATGATGGGTAGACTAGAGGCTCATGGGTAGACTAGAGGCTGATGGGTAGACTAGAGGCTCATGGGTAGACTAGAGGCTGATGGGTAGACTAGAGGCTCATGGGTAGACTAGAGGATGATGGGTAGACTAGAGGCTGATGGGTAGACTAGAGGCTCATGGGTAGACTAGAGGCTGATGGGTAGACTAGAGGCTCATGGGTAGACTAGAGGCTCATGGGTAGACTAGAGGATGATGGGTAGACTAGAGGCTGATGGGTAGACTAGAGGATGATGGGTAGACTAGAGGCTGATGGGTAGACTAGAGGCTCATGGGTAGACTAGAGGATGATGGGTAGACTAGAGGCTGATGGGTAGACTAGAGGCTCATGGGTAGACTAGAGGATGATCGGTAGACTAGAGGATGATGGGTAGACGAGAGGCTCATGGGTAGACTAGAGGCTGATGGGTAGACTAGAGGCTCATGGGTAGACTAGAGGATGATGGGTAGACTAGGAGCTGATGGGTAGACTAGAGGCTGATGGTTAGACTAGAGGCTGATGGGTAGACTAGGGGCTGATGGGTAGACTAGAGGCTGATGGTTAGACTAGAGGCTCATGGGTAGACTAGAGGCTGATGGGTAGACTAGAGGCTGATGGGTAGACTAGAGGCTCATGGGTAGACTAGAGGATGATGGGTAGACTAGAGGCTGATGGGTAGACTAGAGGCTCATGGGTAGACTAGAGGCTGATGGGTAGACTAGAGGCTCATGGGTAGACTAGAGGCTCATGGGTAGACTAGAGGATGATGGGTAGACTAGAGGCTCATGGGTAGACTAGAGGCTCATGGGTAGACTAGAGGATGATGGGTAGACTAGAGGCTGATGGGTAGACTAGAGGCTCATTGGTAGACTAGAGGATGATGGGTAGACTAGAGGCTCATGGGTAGACTAGAGGCTGATGGGTAGACTAGAGGCTCATGGGTAGACTAGAGGATGATGGGTAGACTAGAGGCTCATGGGTAGACTAGAGGCTGATGGGTAGACTAGAGGCTCATGGGTAGACTAGAGGCTGATGGGTAGACTAGAGGCTCATGGGTAGACTAGAGGATGATGGGTAGACTAGAGGCTGATGGGTAGACTAGAGGCTCATGGGTAGACTAGAGGCTGATGGGTAGACTAGAGGCTCATGGGTAGACTAGAGGATGATGGGTAGACTAGAGGCTGATGGGTAGACTAGAGGCTCATGGGTAGACTAGAGGCTGATGGGTAGACTAGAGGCTCATGGGTAGACTAGAGGCTCATGGGTAGACTAGAGGATGATGGGTAGACTAGAGGCTGATGGGTAGACTAGAGGATGATGGGTAGACTAGAGGCTGATGGGTAGACTAGAGGCTCATGGGTAGACTAGAGGATGATGGGTAGACTAGAGGCTGATGGGTAGACTAGAGGCTCATGGGTAGACTAGAGGATGATGGGTAGACTAGAGGCTCATGGGTAGACTAGAGGCTGATGGGTAGACTAGAGGCTCATGGGTAGACTAGAGGCTCATGGGTAGACTAGAGGATGATGGGTAGACTAGAGGCTCATGGGTAGACTAGAGGCTGATGGGTAGACTAGAGGCTCATGGGTAGACTAGAGGCTCATGGGTAGACTAGAGGATGATGGGTAGACTAGAGGCTCATGGGTAAACCTCACTGGATTCCTGAAGTGACCGAGAAGGATCTTTTAAAATGTTTTGGCCTTTGAAAAAACACTTCAGGTGTCAAACGTCTTCACTTCCTCCTGCTGAGTGAGTGTGAGTGTGTGTGTGTGTGTGTGTGTGTATGAGTGTGTGTTTGTGTGTGTGTGTGCGTGTGTGTGTGTGAGAGTGTGTGTTAGAGTGTGTGTGTGTGTGTGACAGGCCGGTGTGTTTGGAGTTAGCGTGGACGACAGATCGGCCCTGAGGCGCTGCAGGTGTCTGAGAGAGAAAGAAAAGAAAACAGACGTGAAGAGATGAAACAGCGATAGTTTATTTTCAGGTTTCAAAAAGAATCAAAACATCAAAATCATCTCGACGTGATCGAGATCATCTTCCCCTGAAAACGTGACCTCCTTCCTTAAGGAGTCACGCCGGAGGGGACACCGCTCTAAGTATCTGCTAATGGGCCCAGTACTGCACCTAGTACTGGACCTACTACTGAGCCTAGTACTGGACCTAGTACTGGACCTACTACTGAGCCTAGTACTGGACCTACTGAGCCTAGTACTGGACCTAGTACTGGACCTACTACTGAGCCTAGTACTGCACCTAGTACTGCACCTAGTACTGGACCTACTACTGAGCCTAGTACTGGACCTACTACTGAGCCTAGTACTGGACCTAGTACTGGACCTACTACTGAGCCTAGTACTGGACCTAGTACTGGACCTAGTACTGGACCTACGACTGGACATAGTACTGCACCTAGTACTGGACCTAGTACTGCACCTAGTACTGGACCTAGTACTGCACCTAGTACTGAGCCTAGTACTGGACCTAGTACTGGACCTACTACTGAGCCTAGTACTGGACCTAGTACTGCACATAGTACTGGACCTAGTACTGCACCTAGTACTGAGCCTAGTACTGGACCTACTACTGAGCCTAGTACTGGACCTAGTACTGAGCCTAGTACTGGACCTAGTACTGGACCTAGTGCTGGACCTAGTTCCTAGTACTGCACCTAGTACTGGACCTAGTGCTAGACCTAGTATTGGACCTAGTACTGGACCTAGTACTGGACCTAGTACTGGACCATGTACTGCACCATTTCCACAATGTACTGGGATGCATGGGACCAAGTACTAGACCTAGCCTGTGCCTTTACTGGACTGGACTGAATCAAGTAGACTGCACAGGAGCGTGTAGTGGATCAAGTACTGGTCTTCAATGAACGGCACTGGACCGAGTACTGGACCGAGTACTGGACCGAGTACTGGACCGTACTGAACTTCCTCACCTCTGTTGTGGAGCATCATCAACAGCCAGAGATCTTGACTAGACCACCGGGGATTCAAGATCGGGGGTCAGGACTCGGGGGTCAGAACTCGGGGGTCAGAACTCGGGGGTCAGGACTCGGGGGTCAGGACTCGGGGGTCAGAACTCGGGGGTCAGGACTCGGGGTTCAAAACTCTGGGTTTAGTACCGTGGATCAGGACTTGGAGTCCCTCTTCCTCATAAAAACATATGTAGGTGCATCTGCTTCCTGTGAGTCGGGCAGAACCACGTCCTCCAGCCTCAGAGGACCGGTCTAAACCCAGCGGCCATCTGTCTCCGCCTCCTTCTCTGAGCTTTTATTGGCACCCAAGGGTGCAGCCTGGGAGCGGGGTCGCTTTTCTGTTTGTTTTGTTTGATAAACTTTGATAAACACAAAACAGCTTTTTTTCTGTCTGGAGGCCTTTGATGGTAATAATAAAACTCCCACTGGGCCAGTACTCAACCAGGCTTACGTTACCTCAGTACCACCTCAGACTTACGTTACCTCAGTACCACCTCAGACTTACGTTACCTCAGTACTACCTCAGACTTACGTTACCTCAGTACTCACTCAGACTTACGTTACCTCAGTACCACCTCAGACTTACGTTACCTCAGTACCACCTCAGACTTACGTTACCTCAGTACCACCTCAGACTTACGTTACCTCAGTACCACCTCAGACTTACGTTATCTCAGTACTCACTCAGACTTACGTTACCTCAGTACTACCTCAGACTTACGTTACCTCAGTACTCACTCAGACTTACGTTACCTCAGTACTACCTCAGACTTACGTTACCTCAGTACTACCTCAGACTTACGTTACCTCAGTACTACCTCAGACTTACGTTATCTCAGTACTCACTCAGACTTACGTTACCTCAGTACTACCTCAGACTTACGTTACCTCAGTACTACCTCAGACTTACGTTACCTCAGTACCACCTCTGACTTACGTTACCTCAGTACTACCTCAGACTTATGTTACCTCAGTACTACCTCAGACTTACGTTACCTCAGTACTCACTCAGACTTACGTTACCTCAGTACTACCTCAGACTTACGTTACCTCAGTACTCACTCAGACTTACGTTACCTCAGTACTACCTCAGACTTACGTTACCTCAGTACTCACTCAGACTTACGTTACCTCAGTACTACTTCAGACTTACGTTACCTCAGTACTACCTCAGACTTACGTTACCTCAGTACTCACTCAGACTTACGTTACCTCAGTACTCACTCAGACATTGAAGGCTGCTGAATTACAGTATTATTACTTCATTATAATAACTAGTCAATAACTAGAATTTAAAGCACCTTTTTAAATTGCTTTTACTGTGAATTAGTTTAACTAACTCCTTTAAGTTTCCTGCCGTCTCTGTTATTTTCTTTTGTCGGTATTAGACTTGGTCCCTGATCCTGGTTTCGGCTCTCAGGCTCCCCCCCCCCCCCCCCCCTCATCTCTGACACCATAGAGGGGGAGTGGAGGCTCCTGGCTTGAAGGATTTGGCCGAATTGAGTCCCTGAGAATCCAGCGGAAGTGGGAGGACAGGTTCATCAAAGCCC
Source organism: Pseudoliparis swirei (assembly GCF_029220125.1). Taxonomy (NCBI): domain Eukaryota; kingdom Metazoa; phylum Chordata; class Actinopteri; order Perciformes; family Liparidae; genus Pseudoliparis; species Pseudoliparis swirei. Next base: position 28,169,407 of record NC_079406.1, read on the forward strand.
CCCCCTTTGAACTGGCGACGCCATAATGAGGCTGAAAGAAGTGGGAGGAGCTCTGGAGGGCCCGGCGTCCCCACCGCCGCACGGACGTGACATGAAACTCTCATCGGGGCTTTTTTCTTTTCATCTGTGCAGGTTTTGAGGACTTAAAAAAACAAAACATCTTTGAACGAATCCCCCGCAGAAGACCGCGTCTCTATTTCCTGGTTGCGAGCGGCGTCCGTGTTCCTCCTCGCCGTCGGTAAACCCCCCGAATGACCCGCGAGGAATGTTCGCTCACCTTTCGCAGAGGAAGTGATCAACACAAGGCCTTTTCTGCTAATTGAGGAGAAAATAATAGGGTGCCCTCCCCCCCCTGACAAATGAGAGAGGTGTTTAGAGAAGAAGAGGTGGACGGGGCCCGGGCGGCGGGGGGCCCCATTGTGTCGGCGCAACACGAAGGGGATCAGCCACCGGGAGGGGGGGCGGGGGGGCTTCTTTGAATGAATCCAAAAGGAACAAAGTGGGATTATCAGGTTCCCAACGGCATGGGGCTATTCCTCTCATAACGTCATTAGGCGGCATTAAAGCGCTCGGCGCTAAGAGCCCCCGAAGGAGATTAACCCTCCGCGAGGGCCGAGCGGCCGGCCCCAGCGATGTTATCCCCGCTGCCGCTTTCAAAGCGGAACAAGAGACGCACAAAGGAGGGTTTAGTGACGCCGAGAGCCGCCAGTTCAACTTCCTCCGGAGCAGAAGAAGAGGCTCGGGGAACGCCGCTCTCCCGATCGCCTCCGATCGGCAAATCAATCGCTTTCTGTTTTCAGGCTCCAGGCCGAACGCCCCCCCGAGGGCTGCGGCGCCAAATATGCAAATACATGTCACTTAATTAATAAACTTGTTGATTGACTGATTTTGCATTAAAGTTTCCTGCCAATTTATTGAATTCCTTTGCAACATAATCCACATTAAAGTGAAATCTTTTACTCTATTCCTCTCTTTAAAGAACACGTTGACATTTACCATTAAATAAACAATATTTACCTTTTTTCAAACTAGTTATTTATTTATTTTGGAACAGGGCGGTTTCCCCTTGTTTTTGTGCTACGCTAAGCTAACAGGCTGCTGTATATTTAAAGTGACAGTACGTAGTTCAGACTGGTGGTGGAGGTGCTTTCAAGCTGCTGCTTTAAGGGAACCTCAGAGTCCATCCTGGTGTATTCCTGAGGTGTTCCCCCTCTTCACCTGCGCTCAGGGAGCTGGAGCCGCTTCATTCCTGAGACACGAGACAACACTCGTTGACCTCACACCAGGACTTCCTCCTCCAGCTGCTAAACCCCAGAACACGAATCCCGTGTTCCTCCAAACGCCCTCTAGGTAGTAGAAGTCCCTCAAACACTCAACATGCAGCGAGATGGACGGAGCTGAACGTCTCAGAGCGACACGTCGAGCCATGAAGGCTCTGTCATCATGTGTGATGTAATGTTATCACGACCCCTCTAAATGGATCCCCTGACCCCTCGCGGGGGCCTCGACCCCCAGGTTGGGAACCTCTTTGGGACCTTAAGCATCCACAACTCCATCAGTATTTACATCCACTCATTAAACTCCCACTTTGAAGCTCCGTCTCTTTGAATCTCTCGTAAGCTTCACACACTTCCTGCAGTCCTTTCACAATAAAAGACTGTCAGCAAAGCGATGAATGGAGCACTTTTAGAACTTTACTTTGAAAAGTCTTTTGAGCTTTGTTTCCAGCCGAACCTTCACGGACCTTCCGACCCTTTGTGTTTCCTCTCACGTCGATAACGGTTTATTTAAATCAATCTAATCTTTTACTCACAGGAAGTTGCAGAAGCTGCTTTTCTTTTCTTATGCTCCCAAACATAAATATATGGAACCTTTATTTTGTATACGGCGCTTTGAGTCCCACGTCCGTCCTGCTAATTATATTTTATGTATTTAAACACGTTTACGTCAATCTAAAGGTGACTTGTCTTCCAGTTTTTATGAATCTGTTGAATGTTTCTAATTAAATTTAAAATAAAAGTGCAGAATGCATTTCATCCGCTTCTTTAATTGATGAACATTAAAGTGTTTCTGTTTTGTTGTTTTTCCACGTTGAGCTACAAAGTCCTCATAAATACAGATTATTAATATAATAATTAAACTAACTGTTTATGTCTTGGCAATTAACAATAATGGTCTCGGCGGCGCTCGGGAGGCGCGAGGGGCGTCGCGTGAGCAATCAGGCGCCTCCAGAGCGAGCGGCGGATTGGTTCCCGCGTCCACTCCGACGCCCGGTCCGGACCCCGGCCCCGCGTCCCGCCCGGGCCCCCGTAGCCGGCCCCGGTCTGTAATTAAAGCTGATTAAGAGGCTGGGGCTGATGAATAAGAGCCTAAACAGTCTGAACCCCCCCGCGGCGCGGCGGAGGACGCAGAGCCGAACACCTAATTGATTCGGGCTAATCAGCGGTCAGAATTAAAACAGTCACAGTTGTCTGGGAGAGACGAGAGAGACGAGAGAGAGGGGGGGGGGGGGAGAGGGAGGAGGAGAGGGAGAAAAAAGTGAGAGGAAATGAGGAGGAGAACAGAAGGTTGAAGCGAAAGAAAGAGGAGGAGGAGGAGGAGGAGGAGGGCCGATGCGTGTTATTGTGGAGGGATGAAGCAGCTCAGCAGAAGGTGTCTTGTACACTCAAAGAAATAACTTGTAGGATTTACTTAATAAAATCCTCGTAACAATTTGCACTAACACTAACTAAGTAACTTTTACTGTTGAAGGATTAAGTAAATCCTACTAGACAGTGTTAAGTATAACATACTTAATTTTAGAGTAAATAACCATGAAAATACTAAGTAATTGTTACTTAATTATGCTTAAACATAACTAATATTTATTTAGCTAATTAAGTAAAGTCTACTTAACTTTTTCACAAACAGAAATGTCAATATTATGAAATTATTAAGTAAAATCTATCATTTAGAGTTATGAATTAACTAAGTAGATTTTATTTGTTGTGCACCGACAGATATGCTAGAGAGGTTCAGGTCATTTATGTTCGCTTTCTCTCATTCCAGGCTTCCTGATTGTTTTCACCTGTCATCACACCTGTCTCCTATGCTCATCAGTGTCAGCCCCGCCCCTGATTGGTCCCACCTGTGTCTTGTTACCATGTGCTTAAATTCCCCTGTCTCCCAGTGTTCCTTGTCAGTTCGTCTGGTCTTTTGCCATGATCAGGTCGGGTTATGTTGTGCTCTTGAAAAGTTTTTGATCCCTCACTACGTGAGCGCTTTCATTTTGTTCACTGCAGAACCGAAAAATAAAGTACTTACAAATACTTTATCTCTGTCTCCCGGTCGTGCAATTGGGTCCTACTTCCTAAGTGTCTGAGATCGTAACAGAACGAACTGACCACATTATGGACCCAGCCGACCCAAGAACGCTTCACGCCGCTCTGTCGGTACAGGGCGTGACGATTTTTCATCACGAGGAAAAACTGGACAAAGTCAGCCGGAAATACAAGAGCTGAGAGGACGCCAGGACGGGGTTCAGGAAGAATTATCTACACAGATGCAACAACTGGTTGCCCAAATGAATAATTTTTCCCTCATCACCAGACTGCTCCTCCGGTGACGTCATCCACAGCTAAGAATTTGCCTGTCAATACCCCAGCTGACGACCCAGGTCAGGCTGTTTCCTCCCGTTACGGCTGGCTCTTCCGGAGAGATTTTCCGGAGACTCTTCGAATTGCAGAGCCTTTCTGGTACAGTGTGATCTGCATTTTCAACACAACCCAGCAGCTTTTTATCTGAGCATGGTAAAGTGGCGTTTATTGTGTCTCATTTAACGGGAAGAGCTGCAGCCTGGGCTACTGCAGAATGGTCTAGAGACACCGAACTATGTTACTCATTGGCCGATTTCATAGAGACTATGAGGCGCATTTTGACCACTCATCGCCTGCTACGGAGGCCAGCAGAAGACTGTTTCAAATACGCCAGCTCAACCGTCAGGTGGTTGATTATGCCATCGAGTTTCGTACAGCAGCAGCGGACAGCGGATGGAATGTTCCGCTTCTTCGTGACGCCTTCATGACAGGACTTTCAGAACCGATAAAGGACCAGCTGGCTCCACTGGAGACACCCCGGGATCTGGAATCCCTCATCGCTGTGGCCATCCGGATCGATAACCGTCTTCGGGAAAGAGAGAGGGAGCGTCGACGCAACCGAGATGTTATTCCCAGCTTCCAGAATTCGCCTCGGAGGGTCGCGCCGCCAGCGGAGGATTTCCAGCTCATGTTACCGGACCATCTGAGGACTACACTTCCGAATGACTCCGGTGAACCCATGCAGCTTGGAAGAACCAGGCTTTCTCTGGAGGAGAGGCAGCGCCGTCTACGGGAGGGTTGCTGTTTCTACTGCGGCCAGCCGGGTCATCAACTCGCTTCATGCCCGGGAAAAGATCGTGCTCACCAGTCAAAAGGAGGGCGCTGGTGAGCAAGTTTCCCGCAGACTTCCTCCTCGACCTGTTACTCAGGTAGACATTTGTATTAACAATCAGACCATTGACCAGGGTGTGTTAATAGACTCAGGGGCTGATGAAAGCCTTATAGACTGGGGCCTAGTCAAACAGCTAAAAATAAAAACTGTCCCGCTATCTCATCCTGTTAGTGCCAGTGCCTTAGACGGCCGCTTGTTGTTCACAGTTACCCATTGCACTGAGCCCATACAGATTACTATAAATAAGGACCATACCGAGAGCATGCAATTTCATATTTTTGAGTCTACTCAGCACCCGATTATTTTGGGGTTTCCTTGGTTGAAGATCCACAATCCTCACATAGACTGGCCTTCAGGGAAAGTTAAGGAATGGGGAGAGGATTGTAAAGGCAGGTGTAAACTTTCGCAACCTGTTAATGCACCAACAGACTCTATTAGGATCATTATAGATCACCCTGACTATCCTGATCTACACAAGGTACCTTCCTGTTACCATGATTTAAAAGAAGCGTTTAACAAGTCTAAAGCCTTGTCGCTACCTCCTCACCGAGATTTTGACTGTCCCATTGATCTCTTACCGGGAGCCCCCATTCCCAAGGGGAGACTTTACTCGATTTCGAGACCTGAGAGAACAGCAATGGATGAATACATCTCCTCTTCACTCAAATCAGGGATTATCCGTCCTTCATCGTCTCCAGCCGGAGCGGATTCTTTGTGGGAAAGAAAGACGGGTCTCTGAGACCTTGCATAGACTACAGTCCACTAAATGACATTACGGTGAAGAACCGCTATCCTCTGCCACTCATGTCATCTGCTTTTGAACTGCTTCAAACGGCCAAGATATTCACCAAGTTGGATTTAAGAAATGCATATCACTTGGTTAGAATAAAACAAGGGGATGAGTGGAAGACTGGATTCAACACTCAGAATGGTCACTATGAGTACTTGGTAATGCCTTTTGGACTGTGCAATGCACCGGCTGTTTTTCAAGCTTTTGTGAATGAGGTTTTGCTGGAATTCTTGAATATTTCAGTGTTTGTGTATCTGGATGACATACTGATTTTCTCCCCAGACGCTAAATCTCATGTTAACCATGTCCGCCAAGTTTTGCAGAAACTACTGGATAATCAGCTATATGTCAAGGCAGAGAAGTGCGAGTTCCACACAGAAGAGGTGTCTTTCTTAGGATACATAGTCTCACCTAATCATATCCAAATGGATCCTGCGAAAGTCAGTGCAGTATCCCAGTGGCCCACACCAGACTCCAGGAAAAAGGTTCAGCAGTTCCTAGGATTTGCTAACTTCTATAGGAAGTTTATTAGGAATTTCAGTTCTGTTGCTGCTCCTCTGCATGTTCTGACTTCTCCTAAGGTTCCTTCAAGTGGACCCTCCAGGCGGATCTTGCTTTCAAACTTCTCAGAGATAGATTCACATCAGCTCCCATACTCACCATTCCAGATCCCCAGCGCCAGTTTATGGTCGAGGTGGATGCTTCCAATGAGGGAATTGGAGGAGTACTGTCTCAACGTTCTGCAGAAGACAACAAGATGCATCCATGTGCTTACCTGTCGCGGAAGTTGACAACGGCAGAGCGGAATTATGACGTGGGAAACAAGGAATTGTTAGCTGTAAAAGCTGCCCTCGAGGAATGGAGACACTGGCTGGAGGGTGCAGAGCAACTGTTTTAGTCTGGACAGATCACAAGAATCTAGAATATATAAGAAAGGCTAAGCGTCTCAACTCCCGTCAGGCCAGGTGGACACTTTTCTTTAGTAGATTCAACTTCACACTCTCTTTTCGTCCCGGGTCTCAGAATCAAAACCCGATGCTTTGTCTCGTCTTTACGATCCCGAACCACTTGCGGTAGAGCCCAAGACCATCCTTCCACTTAACCGGGTGATCGGAGCCTTTTCCTGGCAAGTGGAGTCAGACGTTAAAGAGGCAAATGTCATGAATCCAGCGCCTAGCGAGTGTCCCAACAATCTGCTGTTTGTTCCTGAGGCTCTTCACTCCAAGGTCATCCACTGGGCTCACTCATCTGTGCTTTCGTGCCATCCGGGAGTAGCAAGAACAATGTTCAGGATTCAACAACGTTTCTGGTGGCCATCCATGAAGAAAAATGTGGCCGAGTATGTAGCGGCTTGTCCGGTGTGCGTGTAATAAGACCTCATCTCAAGTTAAGATGGGCTTGCTCCAGCCGCTGCCGATTCCCCATCGTCCTTGGTCACACATTTCGATGGATTTTGTGACAGGATTTCCTCATCCAGAGGCAAGACTACGGTTCTAACAGTGGTTGATCGATTTTCAAAATGGCTCACTTCATCCCATTGACCAAGCTTCCTCTGCCAAAGTCACCGCAGAGGTCATGATGAATCACGTATTCAGGATCCATGGATTCCCTAATGACATTGTTTCCGACAGGGGTCCACAATTCATTTCCGCCTTCTGGAAAGAGTTTTGTCGACTCATAGGTGCCACCGTCAGCCTGTCATCAGGATATCACCCTCAGTCAAATGGACAGTCGGAGCGTCTGAACCAAGAACTAGAGACTACGCCACGTTGTCTCGTCTCCCGAACCAGACCACCTGGAGTGACCACCTCACATGGGTTGAGGTTGCCCACAATACCCTTCCCACGGCGGCCACAGGTCTCTCTCCATTCCATTGTGTCAATGGTTTCCAGCCTCCACTTTTCCCTAACAACGAGGAAGAGGTGATGGTTCCATCGGCACATGCCATGATCAGACGTTGTCGCAGAGTTTGGGCTGGTGCTCGCCAGTCTCTTCTCCAGTTCAGCTCGGATGAAGGCTGTTGTGGCCGCTCATCGCAGGGTCGCTCCCTCCTACAGTCCAGGCCAAAAGGTTTGGCTCTCTACCAAAGACTTACCACTCCATGTCGCCTCAAAGAAACTGGCTCCGAGATTTGTGGGTCCGTTTCCAGTGTCCAGAGTCATCAACCCGGCGTGCACGCTTGCAACTCCCAGGACCTTGAGAGTGCACCCAACGTTTCACGTTAGTAGAATCAAGCCGGTGTGTGAGAGCACACTTGTTCCCGCCTCCAAGCCCCCTCCACCGCCCCAGTTCTTTGAAGGGGGTGACGTTTACAAGGTCCGTAAGCTACTGGAGGTCCGTAATAGGGAGGGCAAGCAATTCCTGGTAGACTGGAAGGGTTACGGTCCTGAGGCTAGAAGCTGGATAGCTGCTTCATTTATCGTAGACAAGACTCTTATCCACGACTTTTACAATCAGCCTGGGCCATCAGGAGTTGGCCCTAGAGGGGGGGGTACTGTTGTGCACCGACAGATATGCTAGAGAGGTTCAGGTCATTTATGTTCGCTTTCTCTCATTCCAGGCTTCCTGATTGTTTTCACCTGTCATCACACCTGTCTCCTATGCTCATCAGTGTCAGCCCCGCCCCTGATTGGTCCCACCTGTGTCTTGTTACCATGTGCTTAAATTCCCCTGTCTCCCAGTGTTCCTTGTCAGTTCGTCTGGTCTTTTGCCATGATCAGGTCGGGTTATGTTGTGCTCTTGAAAAGTTTTTGATCCCTCACTACGTGAGCGCTTTCATTTTGTTCACTGCAGAACCGAAAAATAAAGTACTTACAAATACTTTATCTCTGTCTCCCGGGTCGTGCAATTGGGTCCTACTTCCTAAGTGTCTGAGATCGTAACATTATTATACTTTATAAGTTAGGATTTACTTAATAAAATCCTCGTAACAATTTGCACTAACACTAACAAAGTAACTTTTACTGTTGAAGGATTAAGTAAATCCTAGACAGTGTTAAGTATAACATACTTAATTTTAGAGTAAATAACCATAATCTTTATACATCACAATTCACAGCCACAATGCAATTCAAAATATTTATTTTGTCAGCAAATAAGATTCAATTTTATAAAAACTCTTGTTTTTCTAAAATAAAAATTCAGTGTCAAGAAATTCACACTTAGGATAATAAAGAAAAATAAAATACAAATATATAAACATTTGTTTTAATCTGCAATCAAGTGACAGAACAGGTGCCTAACTTGACACAACACCAACATGCATGTTGAAACAGCTGCTGAACATTTACAGTCTGTGTACATTTATGCACCCTGCATCACAAAAATTACATTCCCCCAGACCTAAAATTCAATTTGCAGTTTTGTTTGACTGAAACGTATTTCTCTCCAGATTACGTTTGTATTTGACGTATTACAAATACGTCTCTAATCAACGTATCTTTGCCGTTTGTTGTCTCTCTTTTCTACAATTCTGTTATGAATTATAAAAAGCGTCCTCTGGTCTTATTTATTATTATGTTATATGTTGTTTCGCCTGCGTATTCTGACAGCAATAAGCGTTGTAACGGATCATATGAATTGGTGTGAAGACTTACTGCTGGTGACTCTCCTTTATTTTCTTTCTTTAGGTGACAATACATTAATTAAAACTCGTAAACTATCACCACCTCAACGGAGTCAGTCCCATACGGGTCAAATCAACGATTAAACTTGTTATAAAATGCGCATCTGTCCGTAATCTACACCATAAAGTTCGCATTTTAACCTAAAACAAAGTGCGCTTCCTTTTAACCTTTCAAAATAAATGTCAGATTTATCTGTTAAGCGGAAGTAGTATAAAACGTCTATATTTATTCAAACAATACAATATAAAAGGCATACACACACACACACTGACAGAAACACATAGACACTCACATACGTACACACACACACATACGCACACACACACAGAATGACAGACGCACACACAGAGACACACACTCTGACACATACATACACACACAGGCAGAGACACACACACATATACACATGCACGCATACTCTGCAGACTGACCCTTGACCTCCCAATTGTCTCTCAGATATAACCCTCCTGCTTTATATTAAATATATTATATCTACCTAAATATAAGGTGCCCGACTCCACCTGCAGGTGGATCACAGACTTCCTGACCGACAGGAAGCAGCACGTGAGGCTGGGGAAACACGTCTCAGGCTCCCGGACCACCAGGTTCCCCCCAAGGCTGTGTTCTTTCCCCTCTGCTGTTCTCCCTGTACACCAACAGCTGCACCTCCAGTCACCAGTCCGTCAAGCTCCTAAAGTTCGCGGATGACACCACCCTCATTGGGCTCATCTCTGGTGGGGACGAGACCGCCTACAGGTGGGAGACTGACCACCTGGTGACCTGGTGCAGCCAGAACAACCTGGAGCTCAACGCTCTAAAGACAGTGGAGATGGTTGTGGATTTCAGGAGGAATGCAGCCCCACCCGCCCTCTCATCCTGTGTGACTCAACCGTCGACGCTGTGGAGTCCTACCGCTTCCTGGGCTCCATCATCTCCCAGGACCTCAAGTGGGAGCTGAACATCGGCTCCATCACCAAGAAGGCCCAGCAGAGGATGTTCTTCCTGAGGCAGCTGAGGAAATTCAACCTGCCAGGGAGAATGATGGTACAATTCTACACGGCCATCGTTGAGTCCATCATCTGCTCCTCCATCACCGTCTGGCACCCTGCAGCCACAGCCAAAGACAAGCGCAGGCTGCAGAGCATCATCCGCTCGGCCGAGAGGGTTATCGGCTGCAATCTGCCTTCCCTCCAGGTCCTGTTCACTTCCAGGTCACTGAAGCGGGCCAGAAAGATTGTCGCTGACCCCTCCCACCCTGGACACTCCCTGTTCGAGTCCCTCCCCTCGGGGAGGAGGCTGCGGTCCATCATGACAAAGACCACCCGCCACACCAAAAGCTTTTTCCCGTCGGTAGTCGGGCTCATCAATGGACCCCGGGACTGACTGACTGTCACCCCCAGGACTACCACCTCTTCTTCCACCTTCCTCTCTCCTCCTTCTTCCCGCTCCTTCCTCTTCCTCCTCCTCCCTCTTCCTCCCTCCTCCTCCCTCCTCCTTCTTCTTCCCTCCTCCACACACGTCACTTTAACATGCACTTTAACTTGAGGCCTCCTCCACACACATGCCACTTTATTTGCATGCACTTTAACTTAAACACACGCCACGCGTAACATACACTTTTAACTAAAACACACCACTTGAAGCACACACCCAAACACTTTCACATTATTTGTTGTCTTTCTGTCGTGTTGATTGTTGTTTGTTTGTCATGTCCAAATGTTGCACCTTCCACCAAAAAAAATTCCTCGTTTGTGTAAACATTCCTGGCAATAAAACTGTTTCTGATTCTGATTCTGATTCTGATAAGACTTTGAGGTCATGGGGGGAATCCCCTCCAAAACCTTCACAAGAGAAAATTGTCACCGTGCCAATAACCCTTGTACGATGCTTAAAACCAGTCTTTTAGTAAATAAATCGCATCCCGCCAACATCTCCTTGCCTTCAAGGAGGATCGATACGTCAACGGGATCTTCTCCATCGGTGCCACGGACAACCACGATCCTCACGATGTGTTGAGATGCATCACTGCGGCTGTCCACCTGTATATAACATACAATAAGAATTTAGACAATGGTATCAACATATTAATTAACTAACGGCGAATTAAACATTACACAAACTTTGATACAATAAAATGAATAAATCAATTTAAAAAACTTACCAGGCAGTCTTCAAATAACGCCTCCTCTTTCTCACCAAGGTACAGGATAAGGCTGCGGATAATAGTTTCTCGTTTCATCCCAATGCTTTGGTTCTGTGAATAAATAAATATGTTGTCAATACTGAACCCCTTGTTCATGCAAAATGAACTGCATACATCTGCAGAAACAGTGAAAGCAAGACTCATTTGTGGAAGCATGGAGTGTGGAGGAACATAGAAGCAACAGAGTAGGAGTAAGCCCCTGTCAACAACCACTTGAGTTAAATGTGACTACAAATAATATATCGCCACTCATCATCACTGAGAGAAGCCCCGCCCCCTTTACGGGCGCTGGCCAAACGTGCGTGTGCGTGTACAGCCGCACCAAAAACGTCTTGTCAAAAACCTGCCGGGCCAAACAGCGCGGTGTACCTGGAGCGGACCTGCGTGCGCAACCAACCGTTGATTTTGGGTTCAAGATATTTAAAAAAAGAAAGGAAAGAGTACGGCGAACACCACCATCTACTCCATGAGTTGTGTCTCGATGACGAGGCTTCAGTTGCACTTCCGACCGAGCAGGAGTCAGTTGAGCACGGTGTTTTCTTGAAATAAAGCTTTGTTTTTTACAATATTCTACTCAAAGCCTTGTTTCTTCTCATTGTCGAGTGCTATTTAAACCGCGCCGCCCAACAAAAAGAATGTCACCAGCCGCCACTGAATGAAACCGACAGAGAACCAGACAGCAAACATGAGCTCACACAGCGCTGTCATAGCTAGCATGTTTCAGTCTTATTTCAGTATGTTCAAACAATGTACCGAGCGTTACTAACATAAAGCCGGCAGCTGCTGGAATATTGCGGCTCGCAAACGTCTTTCTCTCTCACACGCGTAACAAGGACCATATATTTTCAAAAACGTAGAGACGACTTACTTGTTCTGGCATGAAGCTC
>NC_079406.1:28191379-28228879 GCF_029220125.1 Pseudoliparis swirei
GTTTCCTAGGTCTAGTCTCCTATATCTAGTTTCCTAGGTCTAGTCTCCTATATCTAGTCTCATAGGTCTAGTCTCCTATATGTAGTCTCCTAGGTCTGGTCTCCAATGTCTAGTCTCCTAGGTCTAGACTATTGTGTCTAATCTCCTAAATCCACTCTCCTATATCTAATCTCCTAGGTCTACTCTCCTATATCTAGTTTCCTGTCTGGTCTCCTAGGTCTGGTCTCCTGGAGGCGTGGAGTGAGGCGGATGGACCGTAGACCCAACGGCCCGCCGTTGTTCTCATTGTCTAAAAGCAGCGTAACGTCAGTGTGAAAACATGGCGGCGTTAGCAAGGTAGCTAGCTAAAACTAGCCAAACGCTCAACAGTTACACTCTAACCACGTCGAGCTTCATCCTCACACTCTTCTCGCTTCGCTATTGCCATGTGACGGACGAATCATCTTCTGAAACCAGTGTTGCATGACCACAGAGTGGAATTAGTAGGCAAGCTAAATAGCGAGCCGCCCGCTACTTAGCTTGTTGCATCCACCATGCTGTGATGCTACACTGGAACAGAAGATGATTCTGTGATCTATGAGAATCGGAAAGGTCAACTTCTCAGCGGGGAAGAGGCCACATCGGAGTTCCAGTCCAACAAGTGAGCCAGGTGAGCTATTATTAGCAATATCAGTGTATAGCGACACATCGTGAGGTGTTTAGCGTACACAAACACTGCAGTAACAGCCACAGATTAGAGTTAGTAATGTCATGAGAAACAAGTTTGACTGAAGTGCTAATAAACTAAAATAAAGATAACTAGAACGGGCACTCGGTAGAGTGCATACCTTCGCATACCACAAGATTGGGCATTGAATTATGAACATTTTGGCATTAGTTGCATGCCAATTGGATATAAATTGACCGCGCTATAGTAAAAATAAGATTTTGACCTTTCCATGACCTTGACCTTGACCTTTGACCCGATCGATCCCAAAATCTAATCAAATGGTCCCCGGATAATAACCAATCATCCCACCAAATTTCATGCGATTCAGTTTAATACTTTTTGAGTTATGCGAATAACACGCATACAAATAAATACACAGCGATCAAAACATAAGCTTCCGCATTTTCAATGCGAAGGTAAATATCACGACGTCGTCTTCAGGATCTCAGTTGGTGGTTTTTTTCCGACTAAGCTCCAGTTGAAATTTCCAAATGGGAACTTGGAAATTCCGACTCTGCAGATGAAACGATGTTCCTATCATCCGTCTGCCGCGTGTTCCTCCACCACGGCAGCTTTACACTGCGCTCTGTAATCGCTGCTGTGTTTACAACATTCATATCGGATCGGATCTCTGACTTGCGTCTTTGCCTCAGTCGGTGTTTTGCGGTCCAAGAAATGTCACATTCATCCTGGCAGCCAATCAGGCCGTCACTGTCACTCAGGTATGTTGATAGATGGCATCAGTGACTATTTGTGTCAGATGAGTTTTAATGGAGGTTTCAAAGAGTAATTTATGGCCACTTGTTACGACTAGTTTACACTTCCAAAATGCCAAAGCTTCCCTCCCTCCCTCCCTCCCTCCCTCCGTCTGCAAGAGAAAATGCCTTCTCTGTACAATCATCGACTCATCTCGCTGCTAGAATACCTGTTATTATCCTCGGCAGGTATGAGGACCTACAACCCAGTTCCCCTCCTCGCTCACATGTTACCTAATTTCCACGCTTCCATCTTTTCAAAGGAGAAGCAAACATACCTCCGCTGAGCGTCTGTAGATTTACGACCAGGCCTCATCTGTCTGCGTGAAGATATCATTATTTTCACATTTCCTTCCTGAAGGGCTCCCCGCTGAGGAACAAAGGTCGAGGGTCTGCTGCGACGCTCGCGGTGCGGGAGACGCTTCAAGCATTTCACAATCCCGTCAGCCGCGGTTGTGTGTTAATAATGTCGATGTTTCGCCTGAATTAATGCAACTACAAAAGGTTTTGGGGATCGGGTCATGCAGAGGCATGTGCAGATGTCCAATAAAATCATCTGGAGGCCTGAAAACACGCCTGTGTTGTATGAACACAGTTGAGTGGCGTCTTGTATCTAATAAACACTTCAACTGACAACACAATTAAGTGGCTGTCAAGAGCACGCCAAGCCAACACGCCGCCATAGGACCACGAACCGCGAGCAGAGGAGACAGCGTTGGGCAACCAGTACGGTCTGCTAATGCCACCTGGCGGAAGGCGGGAATCGTAGGTGTGACCTGCGATTTCTTAAATTCACATCTGTATATAAAGTTATAAATATACATTATAACCCTGAAAAGGAGATGGTGATTAATGTGTAAACATGTAAAAGTCCTGTCCAGCCTAAACTAAATGGAATATCTTCCCCCTGTGTGTTGTTATTGAACTAAAACAGTCTGCAAGTGTGTTTAACAGAAGTAAAAAAATTAAAAACAACCTTAACTAAGCCGAAAAAGATCCAGGAAAACTAATAATGTATGAGTGGAGTTCCTCAGGGAACCTGTTTCGGTCCTCTGTGTTTGCTTAAATTGACGCAATTCATGAGTAAACATGTTTAAATCACGAGGTTAACATTAGAAACATGACAAGTTACTGAGTAATGGAACAGGAACGTTTGCTTTGCAGGGCCGTGATTGGTCAACAAGGTCCGGAGCTTCCTGCGGCTGCTTCCACGATTACGCTGAGTCGCTTAAAAAAGGTCAGAAACCCCTTCAGGGATCCCTCCGTCTGTAAAGTTGACAAGACGGGGTTCACCAGGGAATGAGGACGTCTGTCAATAGTAAAGACACATAAATATCACCTCAGAGAACATTTCTCCACGTTGACCTTTGACCTCTGGGAGCCTTGAGACGGATCATCGTCGCTCGTTTCGTTAAATTCAATCAGATGAGCGACGGCCTGAAGCTCCGAGACTCTCAGCGTGAGCGGGCTGAAGGGGGGGAGGCGGTGCTTATCAGATCCAGACCACTTTAGGAAGACACCTGCGGTATCCAGGACGATATATTACCCCCCCCCCCCCCCCCCAGCTCAGGTGTAGTGCTGAGGTGGGCAGAGCTGTCAGACAGCTGCAGGCAGGAAGCAGAGACGACAGGCGGGAACACCTCCAATTTATGGAGCGCTGAAACGAGGAGGTTTAACGAGGAGGAGCATCAGACGGAGGAGCAGGAGGAGGAGGAGGGGGAGGAGGAGGAGGAAGACGAGGAGGAGGGGGAGGAGGAGGAGGAAGAGGAGGTGATCCGGTTCAGAATCCAGAGGATGAGAGACAGAAGACGAGAGGAAGTCAAACCAACGTAACAGAGTTATGTTTCTTCCTGCTAATCAATCACTTCTGATGTTTACAGTATTTACCCACAATGCATTGTGGTTTCGTTTAGCACTCGTCACATGGTACTTCCTTCTTTTCACGTCAAGGTAAACGTTTCTTCAGCGAGTAAAAAAAGTTTATTTATATCACCAATAAAAGCTGCAGCGTAGGAACTGTGTGGTACTAGTACTACACTGTAGAGGTACTAGTACCACTGGTCTGGGATCAGCTCCCAGACCAGTGGTACTAGTACCTCACTGTAGAGGTACTAGGACCCAGACCAGTGGTACTAGTACTACACTGTAGAGGTACTAGGACCCAGACCAGTGGTACTAGTACTACACTGTAGAGGTACTAGGACCCAGACCAGTGGTACTAGTACTACACTGTAGAGGTACTAGGACCCAGACCAGTGGTACTAGTACTACACTGTAGAGGTACTAGTACCCAGACCAGTGGTACTAGTACTACACTGTAGAGGTACTAGTACCCAGACCAGTGGTACTAGTACTACACTGTAGAGGTACTAGTACCCAGACCAGTGGTACTAGTACCTCACTGTAGAGGTACTAGTACCACTGGTCTGGGATCAGCTCCCAGACCAGTGGTACTAGTACTACACTGTAGAGGAACCACTGGTCTGGGAGCTGATCGCAGGTCTGCTCTCTCTCTCTCTCTCTCTCTCTCTCTCTCTCTCTCTCTCTCTCTCTCTCTCTCTCTCTCTCTCTCTCTCTCTCTCTCTCTCTCTCTCTCTCTCTCTCTCTCTCTCTCTCTGATCTGTTCCTTACCTGCTGGACAAGCTCAGAGGATGTTTATTCCTCACCTCAGGTGTTGACAGGTGTCATGAGGGGGGGGAGGGGGGAGGCTGCTGCTCAGGTGAGTGTGTGGTGTGTGAGTGTGTGTGTGTGTGTGAGTGTGAGTGTGTGTAAGTGTGTGTGTGGTGTGTGTGAGTGTGTGTGAGTGTGTGTGTTGATGATAGACACTCCCTTTGTCTCCAGGTGTGTCGCTCAGGGACACTCATGCATTTCTTCTCATTTATGCATCAGTGTGTGTGTGCTGATGTTCCTCTGGCCACACGTGTGTGTGTGTGTGCATTCAGGTGTGTGTGTGTGTGTGCATTCAGGTGTGTGCGTGCCCCTGGGCTCTTCCTGTCCCCGCCCCCCCCCCCCCCCCCCCCAGCTCCCCTGTGAAGACGATTAGCCGCTAAACGCCTCCCGGCTCGCCGCTGTTTGTTTACCCGCCGGCCGCCATGTTGGGTTCTTGTCCGGAGAGCAGCGGAGGAGGAAGGAAACAACAAGAGGAAACAACAAGAGGAAACAAGGGTAAACAACAAGAGGAAACAAGAGGAAACAAGAGGAAACAACAAGAGGAAACAACAAGAGGAAACAAGAGGAAACAAGGGTAAACAACAAGAGGAAACAACAATAGGAAACAAGAGGAAACAAGGGTAAACAACAAGAGGAAACAACAAGAGGAAACAAGAGGAAACAACAAGAGGAAACAAGAGGAAACAACAAGAGGAAACAAGGGTAAACAAAAAGAGGAAACAAGGGTAAACAACAAGAGGAAACAAGAAGAGGAAACAACAAGAGGAAACAAGGGTAAACAAAAAGAGGAAACAAGGGTAAACAACAAGAGGAAACAAGAAGAGGAAACAACAGGAGGGGTCAGGAGCCGTTGGCCCTCGGGGGTTCAAGTCGTGAACGTCGTCTCCACGAGGGCCGGACGGTCGTGCCGAGACACGCCCCCCCCCCCCCCCCCAGGTGTTATTCTATAATCACAACTCTGATTCCACCAGAGTCCTGCAGGAGGAACGTGTCACGGGACTTTAAACAAGGTCACGGAGAGAGGAGAGTGTCCTAGGATGAGGCCTAAAGGACGAGGAGGAAGGAAGGAAGGGAGGAAGGAAGGAAGAAAGGACTGAAGGAAGGAAAAAAGGAAGGAAGAGAGGATGGAAGGAAAGAAGGATGGAAGGAAGGAAGGAAGGACCGAAGGAAGGAAAAAAGGAAGGAAGAGAGGATGGAAGGAAAGAAGGATGGAAGGAAGGAAGGAAGGACCGAAGGAAGGAAAAAAGGAAGGAAGAGAGGATGGAAGGAAAGAAGGAAGGAAGGAAGGACCGAAGGAAGAAAAAAAGGAAGGAAGAGAGGATGGAAGGAAAGACGGATGGAAGGAAGGAAGGAAGGGGGTGTTGTAGAGGGGAAGATACACTGGATTTATAGAGGGGGGGGGGGGGTATAGAGGGGAGAGAGATCATAAAGGTCATAAAGGTCATAAAGGTCATAAGCACAGCGCCCTCCAGTGGCGGGGAAGGTCATTCAGGTCAACGGGGGAATAATTAATTCACTTTAATGAAGTTAAAGTTGTAAAACGTTAACAAATAAAATCTGTTTTTATTTGTATTCAACAATATTATTTATTATTGTTGATCGATCAGCTGTTATATATTATTAACTTTAGTTCTGAGAACAAAAGTGAAATGTTGTTGATATTCAGACAAAACTAGATTAAAGTCTCAGGTTTACACGTAAAACACGTCAATAATCTACGGGATTAAAACTCAGAATTTAAGAGAAAAAAAATCACAAATGATGAGATTATTTTGTATATTTAGTGATCATCTGACTCCAGGTCTTGATATACCTGATAAAGGATACAATTGATATTATATATGTTGATTTAGTTTATCTGATACAATAAGATGACATCCTCTGAAAGGGTATAAAACATTTTATTATTTTATTTCTATACTTATAAAACTAAACGTGTCAGTCACGTGTTCACGGAGAAATCTGCACACATATTATTATATAATGTTCTATACGAGCCATACAGGCCTGTGTGTGTGTCTGTCTGTCTGTGTGTGTCTGTCTGTCTGTGTGTGTGTCGGCATCAGTCCACCTACAGATGGTCGGATTCTCGCTCGTCTGTCACACTCTGATTGGCTGCTGCTGGAACCTCACACACACACACACACACACACACACACACACACACACACACACACACACACACACACACACACACACACACACACACACACACACACACACACACACACACACACACACACACACACACACACACACACACACACACACGCTCCACTTCAGCTTTACTCTTTTCTGTTGCTCATAATAAAAGCAGACCCCCCCCCCCCCCTCAGGTTCATTTACTAAAGATGATTTAAAGAGTTGCCACCTCGTCTGTAACTACGTGTGAACCGACTCATTATACGACTTCTATACCTCCATCGAGAGGAAGGGATGCACTGACTGGAACTAAGGAGAGAGAGGGAGAGAGAGGGGGTGGGGGGAGAGGGAGGGAGAGAGAGAAAGGGAGAGAAGGAGAAATGGAGAGATGAGAGAGAGAGAGAGAGTCTATTTGTGGAGAGCAGAGGTGTTTTACTTTTTACATTTTCACCTCCAACTAAAAGGTGAAAATTGCACCCTGGGGGTAACAGCTAATTGGGGGTTTGGGGGGGTGGGGGGGGGTTCAGCCCTGTGTTCGTCTTTGGATCGTTCCCAAAAACACTTTCATCAGAATCTGCTGCTGAGATCCATCGACCATGAAGGACGGATGAGGACCAGGACCAGGGTTCAGGTCTAGGGGATCAGGTCTAAGGGATCAGGTCTAAGGGTTCAGGTCTAGGGGTTCAGGTCTAAGGGTTCAGGTCGAGGGGTTCAGGTCTAAGGGTTCAGGTCTAGGGGATCAGGTCTAAGGGTTCAAGTCTAAGGGTTCAGGTCTAGGGGATCAGGTCTAAGGGTTCAGGTCTAGGGGATCAGGTCTAAGGGTTCAGGTCTAGGGGATCAGGTCTAGGGGTTCAAGTCTAGGGGATCAGGTCTAAGGGTTCAAGTCTAGGGGATCAGATCTAAGGGTTCAGGTCTAGGGGATCAGGTCTAAGGGTTCAAGTCTAGGGGATCAGGTCTAAGGGTTCAGGTCTAGGGGATCAGGTCTAAGGGTTCAAGTCTAGCGGATCAGATCTAAGGGTTCAGGTCTAGGGGATCAGGTCTAAGGGTTCAGGTCTAGGGGATCAGATCTAAGGGTTCAGGTCTAACCCCCTGACCCCCCCGGCGGGGCGATGTGAGCATGTTTTACTTCATCGTTCCTCAGCCAGAAGCTGTAAAAAAAAAACACAATTTTCGTCAGATGATCATCTTTCCGACGGTCCTTGAACGCATCAAGTGTGGTAAAAATTGTGATGTTTGAATATTTAATTCTACACGTCTCATTTAAAACGTACATTTAAAAATAAACCGTTTTCTTTAACCACATTCTATGAAAAGCATTACATCATGAGCTCCTCAGTGAAGCTATGACGTCATGAAGAGACCAGGTCATGTGACACAAGTCACAGAATCTTTGACTGAATTGCTGCAACTTGCGTGTTTATATTTTTAATGAAGCCAAAACAATAACTCGTTATTCTAAAGGCGTTCCGGTCCTCCACTGCTCGTCCTCACGGTCACGTGGTGCAGGTTCTACCCACAAAACACCTTTTCAGTTTCAAGAGGAAGTGCAGTACCGTCCTCCACCTGCAGGGGGCGTGTCGGTGTGAGTCCTCTCCCCGCCACAGGGGGGCGACAGAGGCCGGTGAAAGAACAACCCGCTTTTATAAATACTTAATATTGTACAAATACACAGAACCTGGAACAAAAAAACATTATGACGTCATGGCGTGTGAAGCCTCAGAGCGCCCCCTGGAGGCCGGCCGGCACATTACAGCAGAGAGAACCAGAAGAACTCAGGGGACTTTTTAATGACTATTATTTATATATATATATATATATATATTCGGCGACGTTTGGACATAATTTATTATGATTTCCTCATAATAATGAAAACAAAACCCTTGAAATAAAGTTTCTTATTCTGGAACAAAAACAAACTAAAATACATGTAAAGGTCCTCCAGTCGACGAGCACGAGAAACTAAAAGAGACGTTACGTTAAAACCAGACGAGAGGTCAGAGGTCGACCCCGTGACCTCGCCACGCGCTAAAGTCACGTGACATCGGAGGTTTTTACTTGAGAAACAGAATCTTCCCCGAGGATCCCCGAGGACTCGGAGCTCCAGTTGGTGTCCATGGTGGATCAGGTCCAGAGGGTCCCTCTAGGGGCCTGGGGGGTGGTGGATCAGATCCAGAGGGTCCCTCTAGGGGCCTGGGGGGTGGTGGATCAGGTCCAGAGGGTCCCTCTAGGGGCCTGGGGTGGATCAGGTCCAGAGGGCCCCTCTAGGGGCCTGGGGGGTGGATCGGGTCCAGAGGGTCCCTCTAGGGGCCTGGGGGGTGGATCAGGTCCAGAGGGCCCCTCTAGGGGCCTGGGGGGTGGATCGGGTCCAGAGGGTCCCTCTAGGGGCCTGGGGTGGTGGATCAGGTCCGGCGGGCCCCTCTAGGGGCCTGGATCAGGTCCGGCGGGCCCCTCTAGGCCAGCAGGCACCAGGGGGTGAGGCCCTGGTCGCAGCCCAGCTTGGTATTGATGACGGTGCACGGGGCTCCGCTGATGCTCAGCTCCTGTCTGGACTCCACCCGGTACCGGATGTTAGTCAGGCCCCCTTCAGGGTCCACCTTGAACTGCTCCTAGGGGACGAGGGAGGGAGGGGACGAGGGAATGAGATTTCCATTTCGATATATCTATACATTATAAATATATATAATTTTATATATGTATATAATTATTATATATATATATATATATAATGTTATAAGATTTTTAGATGTATATATAAAATTATATATATAATAATCATTTTATATAAATAAATATATAATTGTATATATTGTATATTATATATACAATTATATATATATATAAATACAACTATATATGTATAAAAATATATGAATTCATATATATATAAAAATAAATAACAAAGACAATTGTATATATATATATATGTAAATATAGATACAATTCAAGATGTATAAAAATATCTATATGTTTAAAAAAATATATATATATAAATAAATATAAATATATATAAATAAATAAATATAAATATGTGTGTGTGTGTGTGTCTCTTGTACCTGTTTCTGAGAGGCGACCCTCTTCTGGTCTCTCTTCCTCCAGGCCGAGTCGTGGATGTGGAGGAAGGTCTTGAACCCCGTGGTGATCCCACTCGGTCTGAAGAGCTGCGGAGAACCAGAGGAACCAGAAGGAACTCTTAGACCAGGTCTCACAGGGTCCTGGTCCCTATCAAAGACCAGGTCTCACGCAGTCCTGGTCTCGATCATAGACCAGGTCTCACGGGGTCCTGGCCTCGATCATAGACCAGGTCTCACGCAGTCCTGGTCTCGATCATAGACCAGGTCTCACGGGGTCCTGGTCTCGATCATAGACCAGGTCTCACGGGGTCCTGGTCTCTCTCAGACAGGGTCTCACGGGGTCCTGGTCTCGATCACAGACTGGGTCTCACGGGGTCCTGGTCTCGATCACAGACCAGGTCTCACGGGGTCCTGGTCTCGATCATAGACCAGGTCTCACAGGGTCCTGGTCTCTATCATAGACCAGGTCTCACGGGGTCCTGGTCTCTCTCAGACAGGGTCTCACAGGGTCCTGGTCTCTCTCAGACAGGGTCTCACGGGGTCCTGGTCTCGATCACAGACCAGGTCTCACGGGGTCCTGGTCTCGATCACAGACCGGGTCTCACGGGGTCCTGGTCTCGATCACAGACCAGGTCTCACGGGGTCCTGGTCTCGATCACAGACCAGGTCTCACGGGGTCCTGGCCTCGATCATAGACCAGGTCTCACGGGGTCCTGGTCTCGATCATAGACCAGGTCTCACGGGGTCCTGGTCTCGATCATAGACCAGGTCTCACGGGGTCCTGGCCTCGATCATAGACCAGGTCTCACGCAGTCCTGGTCTCGATCATAGACCAGGTCTCACGGGGTCCTGGTCTCTCTCAGACAGGGTCTCACGGGGTCCTGGTCTCGATCACAGACAGGGTCTCACGGGGTCCTGGTCTCGATCACAGACCAGGTCTCACGGGGTCCTGGTCTCGATCATAGACCAGGTCTCACAGGGTCCTGGTCTCTATCATAGACCAGGTCTCACGGGGTCCTGGTCTCTCTCAGACAGGGTCTCACAGGGTCCTGGTCTCTCTCAGACAGGGTCTCACAGGGTCCTGGTCTCTCTCAGACAGGGTCTCACGGGGTCCTGGTCTCGATCACAGACCAGGTCTCACGGGGTCCTGGTCTCGATCATAGACCAGGTCTCACGGGGTCCTGGTCTCGATCACAGACCGGGTCTCACGGGGTCCTGGTCTCGATCACAGACCAGGTCTCACGGGGTCCTGGTCTCGATCACAGACCAGGTCTCACGGGGTCCTGGCCTCGATCATAGACCAGGTCTCACGGGGTCCTGGTCTCGATCATAGACCAGGTCTCACGGGGTCCTGGTCTCTCTCAGACAGGGTCTCACGGGGTCCTGGTCTCTCTCAGACCAGGTCTCACGGGGTCCTGGTCTCGATCATAGACCAGGTCTCACGGGGTCCTGGCCTCGATCATAGACCAGGTCTCACGGGGTCCTGGTCTCGATCATAGACCAGGTCTCACAGGGTCCTGGTCTCTATCATAGACCAGGTCTCACGGGGTCCTGGTCCCTATCAAAGACAGGGTCTCACGCAGTCCTGGTCTCGATCATAGACCGGGTCTTACGGGGTCCTGGTCTCGATCACAGACCAGGTCTCACGGGGTCCTGGTCTCGATCATAGACCGGGTCTCACGGGGTCCTGGTCTCGATCACAGACCAGGTCTCACGGGGTCCTGGTCTCGATCATAGACCGGGTCTTACGGGGTCCTGGTCTCGATCACAGACCAGGTCTCACGGGGTCCTGGCCTCGATCATAGACCAGGTCTCACGGGGTCCTGGTCTCGATCACAGACCAGGTCTCACGGGGTCCTGGTCTCGATCACAGACCAGGTCTCACGGGGTCCTGGCCTCGATCATAGACCAGGTCTCACGGGGTCCTGGTCTCGATCACAGACCAGGTCTCACGGGGTCCTGGTCTCGATCACAGACCAGGTCTCACGGGGTCCTGGTCTCTCTCAGACCAGGTCTCACGGGGTCCTGGTCTCGATCACAGACCAGGTCTCACGGGGTCCTACCTGCAGCTCGGCCTTCCTCAGCCGGCGGTAGAACTCGTCGTCCTCGCGGCCCCAGCCCCAGAACCGGTTGGACATGCCGTTGCACTGAGGAACCAAACAGACTGTGAGACAGCGCCCCCTGGTGGCCGGGCCGAGTCATTACACCCCCCTGACACCAACAACCTCCTCCTCCTCCTCCTCCCCCCTCCCCCCCCCCCCCTACCGCGTGGTAGTGCTCCTTGGTGAGCAGCAGGATGCCGCCCACGTAGGTCTTGTAGTGGTAGAGCGGGTGCAGCTCGGGCGAGGCCACGTGGAAGGGGCCCTCCACGGGGAAGCCGTAGTCCAGCGCTGCGTTCAGGGGCATCAGGTCCACGTCGTGCATCGCCAGGTAGTCCGTGTCGTTGCCGCTCTCCAGGTAACCCACGTTGATGAGCGACGCCCGGTTGAACCTGCGGAGGACGAGGAGGAAGCAGCGGCGTCATCGCCGAAGAGGGGCGCATCGTGAGGCCGGGGGTCAGGGGAGCAGAGGCTCCGCCCCCTCCTCACCTGTAGTGGTCCACCTGGTTGATGACGACGATCTGGTGGCGGATCTTCTTCTTGTTGAGGAACTCGTGCATGAAGGGGACGAACAGCAGCAGCTCGTCGAAGCGCTCCCTGAAGGGCACGATGAGCGCCAGCTTGTGAGGACCCCAGGAGGGGTCGTCCGCCGCAGGCGCCTGAGCGGCGGCGGGGGGGCAGGGCGGCGGCGCCGTGGCCGACGGCTCGGCGGAGCAGCCGAGCTGCAGCCAGAGCAGAGACACGAGCAGCAGCGCCATGCACAGCCCGAACAGCTTGTAGAGCGCACCGCGGCCAGACAGGAGCCTGGGACAGGGGGCGGGGCTTCACAAGGTCAACAACAACAACAACCAGGAAGTATCCAAGTCACAAATACAACCATCAACACCATGTGGAGTTTCAGAGAAAGAGGTTTTTAAAAATGATAAAGATTAAAAAAAGAGAAATATTGTTTTTTAAAGAGAAGAGTTTATTTTTAAAGTATGTATTGGTACATGTTGTTCTTGTGGACTCATGGAGGTCAAATTATGCTAACCGATTATTTTAATTTTATTTAAAGTTCATCACAGTAACTTTACCTAAACATATTTACTTTATTTAAAGTAAAACAAAGCATTTAAGAAGAATAATAATAATAATAATTCTAATTTATATAGCGCTTTTCTAAATACACTGTAGTGTGTTTTGCATTACAGCTCTTAAAGATCCCAGAGGCCCACAAGGTGTCCATGGTATAGAGTCCCTTTGCTTAGAGCTGGACCAGATGGCTTCCATCAGGTAGCGTGAGATCATGGGAGGAGAAGCCCGCTCGAAGCCATCGCCAGCCCATAGATTCGAACATGACGCCTCCTCTTTCCTCTGTCTATATAACCCGTGACAACATGCTCGAACATTGAACTTTCTCATCCGGACCCTGAACGTTTCCAGTCATTCTAGATGTCTGTCTTCGGCCTGTACCTTGTAGAATAAACTTTGCATTCTTATCAAGTACCGTGTCGCTCGAAACTTCTTCTCCATCATCTCAAGGGACATGAAATAACCCACAACACGAAGACGATTTAAATCAAAATATACATTAAATGCCCAAAGTAAAAGTTCTCCTCGTGAGCTCAACAGCTTCATGAGTTCTGGTACTTCCGCCCCCTCTGGTGCTTTTATTGTGAAATCCAGAAGACTTCAGAGGAAACACGACGACAGAGGAAAACAAAGGCAGTAAACATCCTGTTTACCTCCTCTCCTCCTTGAAGTAGAGGACCGGCTTCCTCCTCGACGAGAGCATCATCTCCTCTCACAGCCTCCTGTCCTCGTCTCCTTGGTGTGTCCTGCTCCCTAACGCCTCACCGCCGCGGCGGCCTGGCGACATGTTGAGTGTTAACACAACAACAGTCACAAGGATCCGTGTCGGCGCGCGGCTCTTCCGGTCACAGCCGCCCGCGGGTCCCCGGTCAACTGGACACGTAGCGGTTCACACGGCGGGGAAATAACCTGCGGCGGGATTGTTGTCCGACCGCTTTAGGAGTCCGAGTGGAAACAGTTCCGCGAGGAAAGGTTCCGGCTTTCACATCCGATAAAACGAGTACATAGTTTCAAAGTTTATTCTTCCTTAAAGCTATTGTACTTTGATACTATTATACTTTATAATAATTTTGAAGATCAGTCCGACCATGTCTTAGTCCAGTTATAATCCTGTGGTATCTCCTATTTCTTCCACGAATTGTTTATTTAAATACAAGATTCACAATATATCAATGTTTCTTTATTAGTCCGGCAAAGAAATATAGATAGGAAATAATCAATAAAAACAGTAAAGAATCCACAATAACTGAAATTGTATATATTATATATATATAATATATACAATATAATATATACATATCATATATATACACACATATATATTATATATATACATACATATGTATATATATATACACATATATATATACTCCCTTATGTCATATGTTCTGCCTTAATATTTTGATGTGTACATAATCTTCTGACTTACTAATATTCAGAATAACATATTTAGTGTTGGACTTAAGTGAAATGTTGAAGTAATTGTACTTTACTAAGTATTTCCACTTTCTCCTCTACTAGGAAAAAATTGTAGTTTTGTCAGCGCTACGTTTATTGAACTTTAAAAGTGTTCAAACTTACATAAATCAATCAATAAATTAAGATATTACTATAATTTACACTTCCAGCAGTAAAGAAAGTGAATAAAATGAACTCCGTCTTCACTAGCTGCAACATTAAAGCGAGGAACACATTATCGCATCAATAATTATAATATATATTAAGACATTTTTGGTGCTTAAGTATTTTATGTACTTATAATTGTGTATTTTGTTACCTTTTGACTGCAGGGTTGATCAGAGTACTTCTACACTGTGGAAATACTACTTTAAGTAAAAGATCAGATTAAAAATGAATAGACTGTCTCCAGTTTACAGAAGCTGTCACATTCCTTTGCCTGACATATCTTTCATAATAAAACACAAACATGTGGAGAACAGTAAAAACAAAGAAACCATCAGTCCTTCAAACCAAATGTGACAAAACTTTATTCAGTTTGAGACGGATTCACACGGACAGAAGAATTAAATTAAATCACAAAACCAACCGATTCCAATTCTAACCCAAAACAGTCTGAAACGTGAACCCACCACAGAAGAAGAAGGGAAGAGGAAGTAGATCTCTCGTGAAGTTGAGGGACCTTTTCCTTTATTCAGTGACTGACAACGTAAATTGGACTTTTCCGAGTTGTGATTTTGTCCCTGAAGAGAAATAAAAGTGGAGCTTCAGCCCATTTCAGTCGCAGAGCCGTGGAACCGGTTCAGACCGGCTCTCCCAGTTCACGCTGAAGCTCCAGGAAATATGTAGATGTCCCTTTCCCACCTCGGCTAAAGAACCGTCGGTTGGCAGATTATTAAGATCATTATCAGTTGATTTTATCCTCCTTAAAGCGACGGTGGCTTTTAAATTAAATCACCGGCAGAAGATGTAAAGATTCTCTTCTGTTCAGTTTCTTCTCTTTCAGAAACGAGCAGAGAAACATCCGCTCGAGTTTCACTGAGACGCGACAAACCGTTTCTCTCTTTTACTTTTTGTTTGCAGGATTTCTACTTTTAAGAAAATGTTCCACTTGAATGAGTTTACAGTTGAATCCAGATTGTAATTTTCTCGCGATTCTAAACATCTCTAGTGGCCATTAACACACCATCGCCATGACAACCCCGGTGTAATAAATACAGGCGAGGAGACAACGAGAACGTCGGAGACCACGATGATGTCGTCTTCAGGCCTTGAGGCTGATAAGCTCCGCCCCTCGTCTCCTCAGCAGGTTGAATTCCTCCCGACGGCAGCGACCTGCCAATCAGCAAGAACACACACACACACACACTCACTCACACACTCACACACTCACACACACTCCCCCAGGTGAAGGGCTACACCAGCTTCTTGGCCTCGAAGAAGCTCTTCAGGTGTCTCATCTGCCAGATGCCGATGGCCACCAGGATCAGGGTCTGGACGATGGACCACCACAGGACCCTCTGGTTGGTGCTCTCGCTGGTCTGACGGAAACGCTCCTCGCGGTACTGAGGGAGGCAGACGGGCAGACAGGCAGTCAGACAGACACGTAGCTATGTCACATGAAAACAGACTTTCACCTGAAATAGATTCTAAATACAATATCTTTTCAAATAGTAAACCTGGAGTCATGCAACATTACTTAAAGGATAATAATCTAAATTAATAAAGAAAGAAAGAAATTCATGAGACATATCGGGTCTTTTTTTTAACTTCATATATGAACTCGGCAACTTTAATGTGCGTCGTTGTGTAAAATACTCATTTTACACGCCAACACCCCACCACCAGGTGTGTGAGTGTAGATCAAAGAAGAGAAAACAAATATATATAATTATTTTTTTAAGTAAAAAAATAAATTCCAATTTTTTTTAAAGCTACAAAAAGGTAAAAAAGAAATCCAAGTCTTAAAAAAAATTATGAAAAAATAAAATACAAATATAATACATATATATTAAATAAATGTCCATCCCTTAAATTGACTGAAACTAAATAGACACAAGTGGAGTAGAGTGGCTCTTCATGCACTTTTAACGACACAAATTTAAATAATTTAAACTCCTTCCGGCAGAAATTAAAATGTTTTGGTTTTCTTTGAACTTCATGAACTCGGCAACTTTAATGTGCGTTGTTGTGTAATATACACACCAGGTTTGTGTGTGTGTGTAGATCCCCCCAAAAAACCATATATATATAAACATCTATATACAGGACTGTCTCAGAAAATTAGAATATTGTGATAAAGTTCTTTATTTTCTGTAATGCAATTAAAAAAACAAAAATGTCATGCATTCTGGATTCATTACAAATCAACTGAAATATTGCAAGCCTTTTATTCTTTTAATATAGCTGATTATGGCTTACAGCTTAAGAAAACTCTAAAATCCTATCTCTAAATATTAGAATATCATGAAAAAGTATACTAGTAGGGTATTAAACAAATCACTTGAATCGTCTAATTAACTCGAAACACCTGGAAACACATTTTCAAATGTTTGATTTTGTTTTGCTGTTATAAATCTTTTTTTTTACTTGGTCTGAGGAAATATTCAAATTTTATGAGATAGGATTTTAGAGTTTTCTTAAGCTGTAAGCCATAATCAGCAATATTAAAAGAATAAAAGGCTTGCAATATTTCAGTTGATTTGTAATGAATCCAGAATGCATGACATTTTTGTTTTTTTACTTGCATTACAGAAAAGAAAGAACTTTATCACAATATTCTAATTTTCTGAGACAGTCCTGTATATATATATATTTTTTAAGTTTAAAAAAATGTTACACATTTTTTTAAATTACAAAAAAAAGGAAAAAAATTATGAAAGTAAAAAACAATTAATGAAAAAATAAAATAATAAAAATAAATACATTATGCTCCCTGTGACCTCTGTCTAACAGCCGGACTGACCCTCTGGTAGTTCTGCTCCTTCTGGATCTGGTCCACCTGCTCCACCAGCTGCCGGACTCTCAGCTGCAGCTCCGTCAGTTTGTCTTTGGCCGCGATCTCGGCGTAGTTGTTGGCGTGTTCCCCCACCTGGATGTCCAGGTGAACCCTCTGCAACACAACCAGGAGGCCAGCTGACGAGATGATGTTCTCACGCTGCGTTCAGGCTCTGCTCAGTGAACATGAGTACTGGCTGAAGGTAAACGACAACGTTCTCACGATGCGTTCAGGCTCTGCTCGGTGAACATGAGTACTGGCTGAAGGTAAACGACAACGTTCTCACGATGCGTTCAGGCTCTGCTCGGTGAACATGAGTGCTGGCTGAAGGTAAACGACAACGTTCTCATGATGCGTTCAGGCTCTGCTCGGTGAACATGAGGACTGGCTGAAGGTAAACGACAACGTTCTCACGATGCGTTCAGGCTCTGCTCGGTGAACATGAGTACTGGCTGAAGGTAAACGACAACGTTCTCACGATGCGTTCAGGCTCTGCTCAGTGAACATGAGTACTGGCTGAAGGTAAACGACAACGTTCTCATGATGCGTTCAGGCTCTGCTCGGTGAACATGAGTACTGGCTGAAGGTAAACGACAACGTTCTCACGATGCGTTCAGGCTCTGCTCAGTGAACATGAGTACTGGCTGAAGGTAAACGACAACGTTCTCACGATGCGTTCAGGCTCTGCTCGGTGAACATGAGTACTGGCTGAAGGTAAATAACGTTCTTTGAATATTATTATTAGTTCATAAAAGTAAACGGAAACTTTTGAACAAACAAAAGAAAAAAATTCTTCAGGATAAAAGAGCAAATATTAGATCAACGATGAGGAAACATGTGTCTCCTCTACACTAGTCTCCTTAAGACTCCTGTCTCCTCTGCCCTCTGTAGGTGTCTCCTCTACCCTCTGTATGTGTCTCCTCTGCCCTCTGTAGGTGTCTCCTCTACCCTCTGTATGTGTGTCCTCTACCCTCTGTATGTGTGTCCTCTGCCCTCTGTAGGCGTCTCCTCTGCCCTCTGTAGGCGTCTCCTCTGCCCTCTGTAGGCGTCTCCTCTACCCTCTGTAGGCGTCTCCTCTACCCTCTGTAGGCGTCTCCTCTACCCTCTGTAGGTGTCTCCTCTACCCTCTGTAGGCGTCTCCTCTGCCCTCTGTAGGTGTCTCCTCTACCCTCTGTAGGTGTCTCCTCTACCCTCTGTAGGCGTCTCCTCTACCCTCTGTAGGCGTCTCCTCTACCCTCTGTAGGTGTCTCCTCTGCCCTCTGTAGGCGTCTCCTCTACCCTCTGTAGGCGTCTCCTCTGCCCTCTGTAGGTGTCTCCTCTACCCTCTGTAGGCGTCTCCTCTGCCCTCTGTAGGTGTCTCCTCTACCCTATGTAGGTGTCTCCTCTACCCTCTGTAGGCGTCTCCTCTGCCCTCTGTAGGCGTCTCCTCTGCCCTCTGTAGGTGTCTCCTCTACCCTCTGTATGTGTCTCCTCTGCCCTCTGTAGGTGTCTCCTCTGCCCTCTGTAGGTGTCTCCTCTGCCCTCTGTAGGTGTCTCCTCTGCCCTCTGTAGGTGTCTCCTCTGCCCTCTGTAGGTGTCTCCTCTACCCTATGTAGGCGTCTCCTCTACCCTCTGTATGTGTCTCCTCTGCCCTCTGTAGGTGTCTCCTCTGCCCTCTGTAGGTGTCTCCTCTGCCCTCTGTAGGTGTCTCCTCTGCCCTCTGTAGGCGTCTCCTCTACCCTCTGTATGTGTCTCATCTGCCCTCTGTATGTGTCTCCTCTGCCCTCTGTATGTGTCTCATCTGCCCTCTGTATGTGTCTCCTCTGCCCTCTGTAGGCGTCTCCTCTGCCCTCTGTAGGCGTCTCCTCTACCCTCTGTAGGTGTCTCCTCTACCCTCTGTAGGTGTCTCCTCTGCACTCTGTAGGTGTCTCCTCTACCCTCTGTATGTGTCTCCTCTACCCTCTGTAGGTGTCTCCTCTGTCCTCTGTAGGTGTCTCCTCTGCCCTCTGTAGGTGTCTCCTCTACCCTCTGTAGGCGTCTCCTCTGCCCTCTGTAGGCGTCTCCTCTGCCCTCTGTAGGTGTCTCCTCTGCCCTCTGTATGTGTCTCCTCTGTCCTCTGTAGGCGTCTCCTCTACCGTCTGTAGGTGTCTCCTCTACCCTCTGTATGTGTGTCCTCTACCCTCTGTATGTGTCTCCTCTGCCCTCTGTATGTGTCTCCTCTACCGTCTGTAGGTGTCTCCTCTACCCTCTGTATGTGTCTCCTCTACCGTCTGTAGGTGTCTCCTCTACCCTCTGTATGTGTCTCCTCTGCCCTCTGTATGTGTCTCCTCTGCCCTCTGTAGGTGTCTCCTCTACCCTCTGTAGGTGTCTCCTCTACCGTCTGTAGGTGTCTCCTCTACCCTCTGTATGTGTGTCCTCTACCCTCTGTATGTGCGTCCTCTACCCTCTGTATGTGTCTCCTCTGCCCTCTGTAGGTGTCTCCTCTACCCTCTGTATGTGTCTCCTCTGCCCTCTGTAGGTGTCTCCTCTACCCTCTGTAGGTGTCTCCTCTGCCCTCTGTATGTGTCTCCTCTACCCTCTGTAGGTGTCTCCTCTGCCCTCTGTAGGTGTCTCCTCTACCCTCTGTAGGTGTCTCCTCTACCCTCTGTAGGTAATAATAATAATTCATTATATTTGTAAAGCGCTTTTCAATGACCCAAAGACGCTGACAGAAAATGCAAAGCAAAAGAACAGACAAGAATGGGCAACATATAGAGACAAAATAGAACAGAACAACAAAACACAGTAGTCAGGGAGAAATAGAAGCAAAGCGGAGGGGGGGGGTTGGGGAGAGGAGGTGGTTAAGGGTAGGGGAGGTCATACGCTCGGGAGAAGAGGTAGGTTTTAAGGCGGGATTTGAAGGTGGTAAGTGAAGGTGAGTCTCTGACAGGCTGGGGGAGGGCGTTCCAGAGACGAGGTGCAACTCGAGAGAAGGCTCGATCACCAAAGTGTTTGAGTTTGGACGGAGGAACAATGAGGGGGGGAGTGGATGAGGATCGGAGGGTTAGGGTAGGCGATGGAGAAGAAGGAGGTCAGTCAGGTAAGGGGGGGCCAGGCAGTGAAGTGCTTTGTAGGTGAGGAGGAGCACTTTAAAGTTGATGCGGTCTTTGATGGGGAGCCAGTGGAGAGATTGGAGGACAGGAGTGATATGATCACGGAACCGGGTGGTAGTGAGCAGGCGGGCGGCAGAGTTCTGTACCATCTGTAGTCGATGGAGGGAGCGGGAAGTGATGCCCGTGAGGAGGGAGTTGCAGTAGTCCAGGCGGGAGGAGACAAAGGCGTGAATGAGGCATTCAGCGGCAGTGGGAGTGAGGCAGTGTCTGATTTTGGCAATGTTGCGGAGATGGAAGTAGGAGGTCTTAATAATGGAGCTAACATGAGGGTCGAATGAGAGGGTGGGGTCCAGGATGAAGCCAAGGTTGCGAGCCAGGGGGGAGGGGGTGATGGTTGTGTCGTCAATGGTAAGAGTGATGGGTCGGGTCTTGTTGAGAGTTGATTTAGTGCCAATGAGGAGAAGTTCAGTTTTGTCACAGTTAAGTTTGAGGAAGTTATGGGTCAGCCAGGTTTTTATTGCGGATATACAGGTTTCAATGTGGGAGAGGGGTGGGTTCTTTGTGGATTTTGTGTTTATGTAAATCTGTGTATCATCGGCATAACAGTGAAAGTCCAGGTTGAAGTTGCGAATAATTTGGCCAAGGGGGAGTATGTAGCAGATGAAAAGCAGGGGGCCAAGGACTGAACCTTGGGGGACCCCCTGCGTGACAGAGGAAAGGGTGGAGGTATGACCATTGAGGGAGATGAACTGTTTTCTGTCGGTGAGGTAGGAGGTGAACCAGTCCAGTAGGTGTCTCCTCTACCCTCTGTAGGTGTCTCCTCTACCGTCTGTAGGTGTCTCCTCTGCCCTCTGTAGGTGTCTCCTCTACCCTCTGTATGTGTCTCCTCTACCCTCTGTATGTGTCTCCTCTGCCCTCTGTATGTGTCTCCTCTACCCTCTGTAGGTGTCTCCTCTGCCCTCTGTAGGTGTCTCCTCTGCCCTCTGTAGGTGTCTCCTCTGCCCTCTGTAGGTGTCTCCTCTACCCTCTGTAGGCGTCTCCTCTGCCCTCTGTTGGTGTGTCCTCTGCCCTCGGTCGTGTCCTTACCAGCATGCCTCCGGCGAACAGGGCGAACTTGGAGGAGTTGGAGTGGAGGCAGATCTGATGCTCTCCAGGTGTGTGTGACGTGAAGGTGAACCTCCCCTCAGAGCCGTACTGCCGGGACAGGATCACCTGCAGGAGACCGAGAGCCGTTAGACGCACGGGGGCGAGGATGAGGAAGATGGAGGTGATGAAGGAGCCGCGTGTTCACCTTGTCATCGGGGTCTTTGACCTCCACGAACATCCCCAGGCCCTGAGTGGCCGGCATGTACTCCTCCCTCTGCTTATCGTACACCTGCGTCCGGTAGTTTCCTGGAGGGCAAATACAAATACTCAAAAGTAAATATTGTACTTGTACTCCATCTGACAGGTAAATATTGTTCTTATATTACATCTGACAGGTAAATATTGTTCTTATACTACAACTGACAGGTAAATATTGTTCTTATACTACATCTGAAAGGTAAATATTGTTCTTATACTACATCTGACAGGTAAATATTGTTCTTATACTAAATCTGACAGGTAAATATTGTTCTTATACTACATCTGACAGGTAAATATTGTTCTTATACTACATCTGAAAGGTAAATATTGTTCTTATACTACATCTGAAAGGTAAATATTGTTCTTATACTACATCTGACAGGTAAATATTGTTCTTATACTACATCTGACAGGTAAATATTGGACTGTTACTGCACTACATCTCAGAGGTACATATTGTGTGTGCGTGAGTGTTTGCATATATGTGTGCGTGTGTCTGCGTGCGTGTTTGCATATACGTGTGTGTGCATTTGTGTTTACACAGCTATGACGTCACACTACAGTTTGGACACCAACGACAACTTGAGCTAGTTAGCCGCATAGCTAACTAGCTCAAGTTGGTGCGCTAACGTTAGCATTAGCTTTAGCCGGCAGACTTCCTCTCTCCGCCACTCACCGATGATCATCGTCTCGTCCGGGATCTCCTCTATGAAACACTTCTTCTCCGTCTCTCCGATGTGGAAATACAGCGAGGACACGACGCTGTAGAAGACATTCAGGAGTAAAACCGACGACACACACGATCGCATCCTGACAGCCACCATCTTCCTTCCTGCGGGGAGCGAGAGAGAGAGCAGAGCGACCGACTGCGCATGCGCGGTGTCCGCAATGCCACGTAAACCCAGAGATCCATTGTGGCCAATCAGCGAGCCGCAAGAGGAGTTCGGGGTTGCGGTTTGAAACTGCCACGGAAGTACATTTATATTACGTGTACGAAATGATAAATGATCAATTAAAATTAAAATTAATAACCCTGAAAAATATAAATGAAATAGTCCTTAATTTTTTTAATTTTAATAAGCAATACATTTTTTTTTAAACTTAATTGCAAAATTAAAAATGGTTGTGCAAGGTATATTCTAAGTGAATAAATAAGCACAGAAATAACTTATTGTTGTGTTGATTTATCCTCCAATTTAAGAATATACCTAAATTATGATGAATGTAAATAAAATGCATATTATGCACTGAGTAATTTGTTCACTCTAATGAGAGATGAAGAGCTCCCTTGTTGGAATAAAACGACGTACATTTATTTACGTATTGCAGTGTATGTGAAAAGTGTAGGTACTTGCTTGTGTAATTCTAATAGCGGTTTATCTGAATTTGGCCGATTCTTATTTGCTTGTGTGATGTCAATATGACTTTCAACAGATCTTTAAGTGGGAAGAGCAACCACACTACATTTACCAGATGCTACATTAAAGTGATGACAACATATTGTATCAATAGTTAGCATACAATGATATAATATGTATAATTCTGTGTAATTCGTATTTAACTTCTGGTACTTGAATACGTATGATGATGTGAATACTTTTGCACTTCTAGGTAAGTAAATATATATTTTTTTACATGTACATATCATTATACACTGTCACTGTCAATAATTAAATCCTGCATGTAATTAATAAATATACACATCTACATAGTGTACATAATCATATAGTTCATAAAAATATCCAATAAAACATATATATTTATTTGCAATATTTGTATTATGGATAACTTTCTTCTTTTTGCAGTATTACCACATACAGTCGCTAGGGGGCAGCACACTAAACACGCTCCGTTTGAACCCAGAAGAAAAAGAGGCACTTCCGCCCAAGCTGTTTCCATGGCAATCAGACATGGCGCCGGGTAAGGTCCCTCACTTTTTCCGCTTAATATAAGATTTCTAACGGTTTAGACGAAACACATAATTAATTATAAGCTGTATTTAAATTGATTTACTGGTGCGACAGTAAACCATGTGACCGGAAACGAAGTTATCCGACGTTAGCTTCGAATAAAGGTTCGTGTGAGACACTTTACCGTAAAGTCGACATGTTGACGCAAATTCACCCAAATTCACTTCTCTCTGAGTAATATAAGTAGTTACTGCTTTCAAAATGTTCAAGTATGAAAGTATAAGAAAGGTACCCAATGTAGTAACAATATACATGATTCTGAACGCCTACTTTTACATTGTTAGCTTTACTATTATAGAATATTAACTTATTTTCTTCCATACTTGTACAAGTACTTTCATTTAATACATCTGTATGTACAATATATAACATGTGATATAATGCGTTGATGCACTCCTACTATAGTAATAATAAAGATGCATCTTCTTCACCCTGAAAGCCATTGTTTATACTTTGTAAAAACGTTTGCCAGTGAATAAAACTACAATTTAATAATATTTTGTGATGCAAAAAATTGGTTAAATTATTTCTTATATCGTGATGTATTTTGATTTATTACTTCTAATTTATTTTATTTTCATCTTCATCTCTGCAGGGAGCCAACCAATCGTATCCTTCACAGGAAACTGATGCACACACGCGTGTGTGTGTATGTGTGTGTGTGTGTGTGTTGCCCCTCTGTTGTCCTTGACCCGGTGTTCCTCAGCTGTCCTCCACTCCTCTGCAGGTCCTCTTCTACCTGAACAGCTGGTACTTTGCTGCCTTCTACCTGGCAGAGATCCTGATGTTCATCTATAAAGGTCTGAGAGACGCACCAGGATCAGTGACAAATACAATCTCAAATCAGATCTGCAGAAATAAATAACACGTCTTACAGTGCATTGTCTTGACTTCCTGGTGTATCGAAGTAGAACTGACTGTCTGACCCCAACAAATCAGTTAAAACTCGTTAAAAGTTTGAGTTTTTACCTTTAAAACTATAAACATGAGAACATTGACGACACAAAGAAAATTCCAAACATCGGAAACAATTTAGGATTTTATTTATTTACAAATCAGACAAAGTAGAAAACAAAGTAGAGGTGAAGTACTGTGGTAGTAAAGTGAACATCGTGACTAAGAACCTGATGACAGAAACATCTCCGATCAGACGTCCCCGTGCCGACTCTCCTCCTCCTGCAGGGATCCTCCTCCCCTACCCGGCCGATAACCTGGTTCTGGACGTGGTTCTGCTGGCGCTGTTCCTCGGTCTGGAGACGCTGCGGCTCTTCTACGGTGAGCGGCTCGTTTTATTAAGGTGGAATTAACCTGAATTAAACGACCACACACAGATGTTTATCTCCCAAGATGACGCCCTGCGGATCGGTTAATATCTACGGCTAAATAATGATTAAAATGTACTGAGCTATAGCACATCTTAAATCAAATAAGGCCCCAGGCCCAGACGGGTTTCCCTCGGAATGGTACAAGGTGATGGAAGGGTCATTGGTATCTATGTTGCAGTCTACCTTTAACTGGGTACTTAAGGAGAACATTATCCCGCCCTCCTGGAAGGAGGCAGTCATATCCCTTATTCCAAAAGAGGGAAAGGATAAAACTGAATGCAGTAATTTTAGGCCAATTAGCGTGTTGAACCAGGATTACAAAATCTTTACCCATATACTAGCCAAACGAATAGAGGGATTATTACCACAAATTATTAGCCTTGATCAGACAGGATTTGTACAAGAAAGACAAACCCATGATAGTATCAGAAGGTCACTACATATAATTAACCATATAACTGAAAGTAATTTGGAAGCAGTATTAGTTGGGTTAGATGCAGAAAAAGCATTTGATTGTGTAAATTGGACCTTCCTGTTTAGAATTTTAGACACATTTGGATTTCACAGTAGCTTTATAAAAACTATACAGGCTTTATACGATAGACCCAGGGCGAGAATCAAAATTAATGGAGCCGTTTCAAATTCCTTCCCATTGGAGCGGGGAACGAGACAGGGCTGTCCAATTAGCCCTCTCTTGTTTGCGATCTTTATCGAACCTCTGAGCCAGTGGATTATTCAAAATAACAGTATCAAGGGAATAGTAATGAATGGGGTGGAGCAAAAGATCTCTTTATTTGCTGATGACATATTGGTGTATCTATCCAGCCCAGAACAATCTCTGGTCCAGTTATTTTCAACTTTAGAACAATATGGATCCTTCTCTGGATATAAATTGAATGTTTTGAAGACACAAATTCTGAGTTTTAAGTACTGCCCTCAGTAAATATGAAGAAAACTATACATTTGGGTGGGATGCTGAATCCATTAAGTACTTGGGAGTAAATATTCCAATAGATTTGACAAAACTTTTTTTACTTAATTATCTACCTTTGAACCAAAAAATTAGGGAAGACATAAGGAGATGGGACCTTGTTCCTTTTCTCAGTCTTATTTCACGCATTGAATCGGTTAAAATGGTTATTTTGCCGAGACTGCTGTATCTCTTCCAGTCCCTTCCACTGGAACTATCTGACCAACAATTTCAGGAATGGGATAAACTTATCTCAAGGTACATTTGGCAGGGACGAAAGCCAAGATTTAAATATCAGAGTCTACAATTGGCTAAAAACAAGGGTGGTGTCGCACTCCCATGTTTAAAGGATTACTATATTGCGGCTCAATTGAGACCATTAATATGCTGGTGCAATCCAAAGTACGTTGCTAGGTGGAAGGAGATGGAGAGTGCTATATCAGAGGAATTTCCAATTCAAGCTGCGATTGGGGATAAGGTCTTGATGAATAAACTAATCAAACTGAAAAACCCATGGATCTGTCTGTCGCTTAAGGTGTGGAATAGACTGGTAACTCAAAACACTTGAGGGAGGCTGTAAAGGTTTTAAGATGGTGTGTGTATGATCCAGAATTTCTACCTGGAAGATGGGATGCAAGATTCAAGTGTTGGTCTTCAAAAGGCCTGACAGCCTACTGCACATTTCTTCACAAGGGGTCCATGAACAGCTTTCAGAATCTGAAGGGGCAGTTTGATCTGAAAAGTGATGATTTCTACAGGTTCCTTCAAGTTCGACATTACATTGATAAAATACAGAGGGAGAGCATACAAGTGCACTGGGATAACACTTTGTTAAAAGTTTTAAAGATGCCTATCTTGAGGGCTCCAACAAGAAAGCTGTTTCAAAAATCTATAGGAGTTTACAAGAAACAAAAGGTAACTCGCTGTATGTAAAACAAAAATGGGAAAGGGAAGGAAATTTAGTTCTGGAGGAAGAAGACTGGGAGAATTTATGTGAGATGCAATGGAAAACGTCAAGTTCAACCTCATGGCGAGAGTTTTGTTGGAAAAACCTCATAAGGTTTTTCATTACTCCAGCTCAGAAGAGACATTACACTAATTCCTCTGCATGCTGGCGACAGTGTGGATGCATTATGGCAAACCATTTCCATATATTCTGGTCTTGCACATCTTTGAATCCTTTCTGGCAGCAGGTTCATGGAGTGTTAGAAAAAGTTTTTCGGGTGGATATTTCATTTAAATTCGAAACGTTATATTTGGGTGTTTTACCACTAGAAATGTTTTCCTCTAAAGACAGATATCTGTTTAGAATCCTGAGTGCTGCTTGCAAGAAGGCAATCACCAGAATGTGGTTAAAACCAGGAAAACCTACTTTGGATGAGTGGATTGATATTGTGTATGACATTTTTAAGATGGAGAGGATAACCTTTGCTTTGAGACTGCAACAGGGAATCTTTTTGTCTAGATGGGAAAAATGGATAATTTATGTTACACCAATACGACCATCATTTGTCTAGAAGGGACTCTTTATTTATATATATATATATATATATATATTTTTTTATATTTCAATACCCCCCTTGTTTGAATAAGTTTCAGGTTCACCCCATAATTTTGTGTGTTTTTTTTTTTTTTTTTTTATTTTGTGTGTGTTTTTATGCTATAGCATGTTTACTTGAAGGTCAGTGAGGCCTGCCTCTGTATTACCCAAAAATATTTAAATGTGATCTGACGGTTAACTACAGAAGGCGTACAGAGTACACTGTATTGTCTATGATTGCAAACATGTGAAAAGCTGAATAAAAAGAGAATTAAAAAAAAAAAAAAAAATGTACTGAGCTGCTGAGATGAGGCGACTCCTCATCCCAACGGATGGTTCCGGATGTTTGTGTTCATGAAGCTCGTCCGAGTTTTCATCCCTTCAGAAGTGATCGCAGGTTCACGGAAAACGGACGGAACGGACAGAATCTAAAATGTTTATTTCCAGGCTGGTTTCAAGAAACCCAAAAGTCATGGAAATGTTGTTCCATTCACCTTCATTTACGGTCATGAGGATGAACCTGTTCATTGGTCATGAGGATGAACCTGTTCACTGGTCATGAGGATGAACCTGTTCATTGG
This sequence comes from Pseudoliparis swirei, assembly GCF_029220125.1. Taxonomy (NCBI): domain Eukaryota; kingdom Metazoa; phylum Chordata; class Actinopteri; order Perciformes; family Liparidae; genus Pseudoliparis; species Pseudoliparis swirei. The sequence goes on from NC_079406.1 coordinate 28,219,160, forward strand.
TCATGAGGATGAACCTGTTCATTGGTCATGAGGATGAACCTGTTCATTGGTCATGAGGATGAACCTGTTCATTGGTCATGAGGATGAACCTGTTCATTGGTCATGAGGATGAACCTGTTCATTGGTCATGTGGATGAACCTGTTCATTGGTCATGAGGATGAACCTGTTCATTGGTCATGAGGATGAACCTGTTCATTGGTCATGTGGATGAACCTGTTCATTGGTCATGTGGATGAACCTGTTCATTGGTCATGAGGATGAACCTGTTCATTGGTCATGTGGATGAACCTGTTCATTGGTCAAGTGGATGAACCTGATCATTGGTCGCGTGGATGAACCTGTTCATTGGTCATGAGATGAACCTGTTCATTGGTCATGAGGATGAACCTGTTCATTGGTCATGTGGATGAACCTGTTCATTGGTCATGGATGAACCTGTTCATTGGTCATGTGGATGAACCTGTTCATTGGTCATGAGGATGAACCTGTTCATTGGTCATGTGGATGAACCTGTTCATTGGTCATGAGGATGAACCTGTTCATTGGTCATGTGGATGAACCTGTTCATTGGTCATGAGGATGAACCTGTTCATTGGTCATGGGGATGAACCTGTTCATTGGTCATGTGGATGACCTCAGCTCTCTCTAACTGGATGAGCCTGAGGCCTGTGGGGTTCTAGGTGTGTGAGTGTGGTGTGGTTCTCCAGGCTGGAAGGGGAACCTGTGTGAGCGCCCCCTGGCCTCCTGCGCCGCGCTCCTCGTCCTCCTGCCCTGCGCCGCGCTGGCCGTCTACTTCCTGCTGCTGCAGACCTTCGTCCTGCGGCTGGAGTTCCTCCTCAGCGCCGGCCTGCTCTGCTTCTACGGCCTGGAGCTGCTGCTGGGCCTCCTCTCCGTGGCGGCCTTCTCCAGGTGGGCGGGTCCTGCAGGGTCCTGCAGGGTCCTGGGCCTCCGACGTGGGGGTTCTCAGTCCAATAATTATCTTTTATATTCAAATTCATACCTAAATTGTTTCTTCTTCTGATAGGTCCAAAGTTTACTGAAGAAGACACAAGTTTGACTTCACCTGAAACAGAGTGGACACAACCGTGTAAATAAAACAAATATATTTTCATATTAAAATCTCAATCTTTCATACAAACTGTTGGTATCAAGATGAGAAAGTTCTGTAAATAAAACTGAACTTTAGGACATTTTATATGAATTCACAAGTTGAAAAAGAAGAGGAAGATTTTGATGAAGAAAATATTGATGAAGAATAATACTTGTGGTGGGTCCAGGCGACCAGCGCCACCAGGCAGAGCGTCTGCACCACGACGCACCAGAAGATCCACCGGCTGGTGGAGCAGTGGACCCAACGCAACGCCTTCACTCTGAGCTGAGAACCAATCAGACGAGCAGAGAGTCAACACTTCCTGTTTCCACACACACACACACGCACACGCACACACACCCTGTAGTAGTCCTGGTCCTTCTGGATGTGGTGGAGCTGCTCCGTCAGCCTCCGGACCCTCAGCTGCAGCTCCGTCAGCTCGCCCTCGGCGGCGATGTCGGCGTAGTCGTTGGCGCGGTCGCCCACTCGCAGGTGGAGGTGCAGCGCCTTGGGGACGCAACAGGAAGTCGGTGAGGAGGGGCGAGCGCTGCGTCGACAAGCTAAGGGCGAGCGGCCGCTCACCAACGCGCCTCCGGCCACCAGGGGGCGCCGTGACGAGTGCGAGCGCAGGCAGATCCGATGTCCTCCTGGCCGCCGGGACGTGAAGGAGAAGTTTCCCTCTGGGCCGCGAGACCCGGACAGAAGCACCTGTGGATTCACTCTGGTGACGATGCGTTCCGTACGACACGAGGTCGTGTGTGTGAACGTAGTTCTGCGGGTCGCAGGTGTTTCTGAGTCATCTCGCCCGGAGGCTCATGGCTCAGGTGTACAGACACACCCCGTGGGGGAGGGGCTTGTGTTACCCGCTCCGTGTCATCAGGACCAACCTGCTCATCGGGATCTGTGGCCAGGATGTCCACCTCCAGGTCCGGATGGCCCGGCAGGTACCGGTCCCTCTGCTCATCGTACAGCCGAGTCCAATACACACCTGAGAGAGACGGTGTGTTACTGCGTGTCCCGAGACACCGGCACACCTGTAGTCAGGAGATGCTTTACTTGTGTTTTAATCAACGTGTGGAGCCTTTGCTAATACTAGACTATTTAGTTTATTATGGTTATTTGTGTTTTCAAGCAGAAATGATTAGTTTTTATTAATTAATTACTTTTTTTAAATTAACATTTCTGGTTCTAGCTTTTGCTATGTGAGTGTTTGTTGCTTTTCTCTGTTGGATTGTGAGATTTAAATGATCAAACTCGGCTCTAAACACATAACAAAAACACATAAATAGTGTAGAAACAATGCTCAACGTTTAAGTAGACGTTAGAGCGCAATAATCAGACAGTAACCCACATTAAGAGGCGGTGAATAACAGTAATAATGTTTAAAAATATTACATTTAGTCACTTCAACAGTTCTCTACGAAGCAATGTTCCAGTTTGAGCTTTTATTGTGAAGGAGAAACGGAACAAGGAAAAAGGAAACGTTTAGAGTGTGTAAATAAATAAATAAAGTAGTTATAGTTTTGTTACTATTATGAAGTATAAACATAACCCTCAGGTACACAATAACGCTAAATAACAGTAATAATGTTTAATTATATTATATTGAGTCACTAACATCTCTTCGAAGCAATGTTCCATTGTTGAGCTTTTATTGTGAAGGGCAACCCGGAACAAGGAAAAGAGGAAGCAGGAGTGCGTGAGGAAGTTTCTCTGAGTTGTTGTTGTTGTTGTTGTTGTTTATCTCGTCCAACTGACGACCGGGAGCCGGTATCCCGGTAAACACTCACCCACGAGCCTCGTCCGGCTCGGGAGGTTCTCCGTGAAGCACGCGCGCTCCGTGTCGCCCACGCGCAGGAACACAGGACGCGAGACCGCAGAGCGCGCTCAGAAGCGCGAGCGTCAACATGTTGGTCTGACCAGGACGTCTTCAAGCTGCTACCGCGCATGCGCGCAGACAGAGAGCGGCGCCGCTCGGGGGTAAGTAAGTAAGTAAGTAAGTAAAAGTTTATTTATATAGCGCCCTTCGCAGTACGAATACACAGAGTGCTTTACAATAAAAACAATAAAAACAGTAAAAACAGTACAACATCATCAATATCATCATGTTAAGCATAGCAGCAAGGTGCAGAAGCCAGTGCTACATCACAAATTGCGGGTGCATTACCTCCAGTACACAAGACTTTTGAGCAGTCACAAACGCAGTAGAAGAAACCAACAAACAATAAATTAAACATAGAGAGCAGAAAACCGATAACACACAGAAACCTAACCCAGAAATGCCTGTTTGTAGAGATGTGTTTTTAGCTGATTTCTGAAGCTTTTTTCGGACTGAGCTGCTCTCAACACCTGCGGAAGTGTGTTCCACAGGCGTGGGGCGACTGCAGCAAAGGACCGATCGCCCTTTGTTTTTAATCGTGTGCGCGGCACTGCCAGGAGCCCCTGGTCAGCTGACCGTAAGGACCGGCTGGGGGTGTGCTGTATGATGAGGTCATGTATATAACTGGGGGCGAGGCCGTGTATGGACTTAAAGGTAAAGAGAAGCACTTTGTACTGGATCCTGTACTGGATTGGTAACCAGTGTAGTTCTTTACAGCTGTGGCTCTCTGTCGTTGCTGTTTCTGCACTTTATGATAACGAACAGTCCTTTAATCGATCTGGTTATTGATTAGTTATGATAGATTAGTTATTGATGTGGTTATTTCAAATGTTTTATTTCACATTATACCTCCATTGTTCTGTAATGCACTTCATTCTCTTGATCCTGAAAGCCTCAATCCCTGAAGGCCTAAATCCCCGAAGGCCTCGGCCCCTAGAAGGCCTCGGTCCCTGTAGGCCTCGGACGTGGAAGGCCTCAGTCCCCAAAGGACTCGGACCCTGAAGGCCACGGACCCTAGAAGGCCTCCGACCCTAAGAAGGCCTCAGTCCCTGAAGGACTCGGACCCTGATTGCTTCGGACCCTGAAGGCCTCAGTCTCTGAAGGCCTCAGAGGAGAACCCTCCTCCATGAAGACCACAGAGGAGAACCCTCCTCCATGAAGACCTCCTCCATGAAGACCTCAGAGGAGAACCCTCCTCCATGAAGACCACAGAGGAGAACCCTCCTCCATGAAGACCTCAGAGGAGAACCCTCCTCCATGAAGACCACAGAGGAGAACCCTCCTCCATGAAGACCTCAGAGGAGAACCCTCCTCCATGAAGACCTCAGAGGAGAACCCTCCTCCATGAAGACCACAGAGGAGAACCCTCCTCCATGAAGACCACAGAGGAGAACCCTCCTCCATGAAGACCACAGAGGAGAACCCTCCTCCATGAAGACCTCAGAGGAGAACCCTCCTCCATGAAGACCACAGAGGAGAACCCTCCTCCATGAAGACCTCAGAGGAGAACCCTCCTCCATGAAGACCTCAGAGGAGAACCCTCCTCCATGAAGGCCTCAGAGGAGAACCCTCCTCCATGAAGACCATAGAGGAGAATCCTCCTCCATGAAGACCTCAGAGGAGAACCCTCCTCCATGAAGACCTCAGAGGAGAACCCTCCTCCATGAAGACCACAGAGGAGAACCCTCCTCCATGAAGACCACAGAGGAGAACCCTCCTCCATGAAGACCACAGAGGAGAACCCTCCTCCATGAAGACCTCAGAGGAGAACCCTCCATGAAGACCACAGAGGAGAACCCTCCTCCATGAAGACCACAGAGGAGAACCCTCCTCCATGAAGACCTCAGAGGAGAACCTCCTCCATGAAGACCTCAGAGGAGAACCCTCCTCCATGAAGACCACAGAGGAGAACCCTCCTCCATGAAGACCTCAGAGGAGAACCTCCTCCATGAAGACCTCAGAGGAGAACCCTCCTCCATGAAGACCTCAGAGGAGAACCCTCCTCCATGAAGACCTCAGAGGAGAACCCTCCTCCATGAAGACCTCAGAGGAGAACCCTCCTCCATGAAGACCTCAGAGGAGAACCCTCCTCCATGAAGACCTCAGAGGAGAACCCTCCTCCATGAAGACCACAGAGGAGAACCCTCCTCCATGAAGACCTCAGAGGAGAACCCTCCTCCATGAAGACCACAGAGGAGAACCCTCCTCCATGAAGACCACCACCAAGAACCTTCTGAAGATTTTGGTGGAAAAGACACAAACTGAATTATTTAAATTTCTTCTTCTTTTCCTTCACAGAGACTTAAAGATCTAAAGATGTAAACCTGAGAAATAGTTTATTATGAATCCATCAGGAAGACGAGCTGGTGGAATGTAAGAAGACAAACAATAATATATAATATAATATAACTGGACTCTCCCAGACCGGAGACAGCGAAGATATTATATATATATATATATATATATATATATATATATATATATATAATATTAGTATTTCTATAGTAATGATAAGTGAGGAACCTCATATCAAGTTTATTAAATAACAATAATAATAAACTGGTCGCTCATCCAGATATTGAACTCTAGACTGAAGGTGTTCATCATCTTTATTATTAATCAGTCTGTATTCTGTCCACTGGGACACGAAGTGAAACCAGAATCAATAATCAATAAACATCCAGAGATGCTTCAGCAACAATGAGCCGCGAGCCGTTCAGCTGCAGTTCAGTCGCGCCACCAGCAGGGGGCAGTGCAGCTCCACCAACCAGAGCTACGAGATCCGCTTCATCAGCAGCAACCGAGGATGAAGAGGGAAAGAGAGAGGGAGAAGAGGGTAAAGGATGGAAAGAAGAGGAGGCAGAGGAAGAGGCTAAGAGAAAGGATGAAGAGGAGGAAGAGGGAGAGGAAGTTGGTAAAAGATAGAAAGAAGAGGAGGAAGCGGGGCAGGAACAGTGTAAAAGATAACAAGAAAAGGAGGAAGAGGGACAAGAAGAGGGAGAGAGAGAGAGAAGAGGGAGTCAGAAGAGGAGGAAGGGGGAAAGAATGATGTGAGAACTGGGAAGAGGGGGAGGAAAGAAAGAGAGGAAGAGGACAACTAATTCAATGCTTAATAATTATTAATTAAATGATCGTTTGTTTGAAATGTTTTTACTTTAAGTCATTAAAGATTAAACATGTCCACTAGAACCGTAACGAGGCCCCACCGGCCAATCAGAAGAGGAGCTGCCTAATGAGCGGCAGGAGGCGGGGCTTCCAGGACGTTGGACTTCCAGGAGGCGGGGCTTCCAGGAGGCGGGGCTTCCAGGAGGTTGGGCTTCCAGGAGGCAGGGCTTCCAGGAGGCGGGGCTTCCAGGACGTTGGACTTCCAGGAGGCGGGACTTCCAGGAGGTGGGGCTTCCAGGAGGTTGAACTTCCAGGAGGCGGGGCTTCCAAGAGGTGAGGCTTCCAGGAGGTGGGGCTTCCAGGTGACAGGTGGGCGGCGACTCCTTCTCAGCTGGTTGACGGAGCAGAACATGATGCCTTACTTTGTGTGTTCAGATGAATAAAGATCAAAAGCTTTATGAGGTCTGAGAATAATACAGCAAGGAGTCAAGGGAAGGAGCCTGAAAGAAGAGAGGTGAGGAGACGAGAGGGGAGGAGTCAGAAGGGAGGAAATGAGAGGGGAGGGGATGAGAGGGGAGGAGTCAGAGGTGAGGAGTCAGAAGGGAGGAGATAAGACGGGAGGAGTTAGAGGGGAGGAGTCAGATGGGAGGAGATGAGAGGGGAGGAGATGAGATGGGAGGAGTCAGAGGGGAGGAGTTAGAGGGGAGGAGTCAGATGGGAGGAGATGAGATGGGAGGAGTCAGAGGGGAGGAGTTAGAGGAGAGGAGTCAGATGCTAAAAGGGAAGTGTGTACTCTTGTTCCTCTCTTCATAAACTGATGTCATGTACTCTCTGAAGTACTTTGTGTACTTTCTCCTGGAACACAGTTCTACTCTTTGCTTCGTCGTCAGAGTTAAAACGTAAAGGTTTTAATCCAGTATTTAAACTTCAGAGACGAGTCCGTGAACATGAACACATGAAGCTCTGACGCCTCTGGGTGGCACTGAAGCAACGCCGAGCAACCGGGAGATGCAGAGAGGGAAACTGCATCTGTCATAAAAGGAGGAGGAGGAGGAGGGGGGGGGGGGGAGGAGGAGGAGGGGGAGGAGAGCATCCATAATGTATGTGCCACGGAGCAGTGGAGGAAGATGAGTATTTACAGACGATGATACTGATGATGACACAGAGGCCGACGCCCACGTGACCCGACACCTTGATCGTCTTTAACAGGAGACGGAGCGTCAGCCAATCAGAGGCCAGGGAATAGTTCACCCGACTCCGCCGCTTGAAATGGAATAAAAGAATAAAAAAGAAAAGAAATGAAAGAATAATAAAAAGAAAAAGGTGTGAGAGACTTTTATCTCAGGGAACACTTCCTGAGGAGCTCAGGTTCAAAGAGGAGGAGGAGGAAGAGGAGGAGGAAGAGGAGGAGGAGGGAGAGGAGGAGGAGATGAAGGAGGAAGAGGAAGAGGAGGAGGAAGAGAAGGAAGAGATGAAGGAGGAGGAGGGAGAGAAGGAGGAACAGGAGGAAGAGAAGGAGGAGGAGGAAGAGGAGGAGAAAGAGGTGGAGCAGGAAGAGGAAGAGGCAGGAGTAGGATGGGTCCCATGTGACGAAAAGTGTGTGTGTGTGTGTGTATGTGTGTGTGTGTGTGTATCTGTGTTTGTAAGTGTGAGTGTGTGTGTGTGTGTGTGTGTGAGTGTGTGTGTGTGTGTGTGTGAGTGTGTGTGTGTGAGTGTGAGTGTGAGTGTGTGTGAGTGTGTGTGTGTGTGTGAGTGTGTGTGTGTAAGTGTATATATGTGTGTGTGAGTGTGTGTGTGTGCTTGTGTGTGTGTGTGTGTGTCTGTGAGTGTGTGTGGGTAGACCAACAGGAGGACCTTTTTGTGTTAAATGTATTACGTGTCTGTCTCTTTAAGGTTGAGTCGGTGATGTAATCAATAATAACGGATCATCAATTCTGAAATGATTTTATTTAAGGTCGTTAATCTGAAGACTCATTTAAAGTTACACATCGCCCTTTGAGGGAAACACTCAGGAAACTGACTTTAGAGATGAAGACTTTCAAAATAAAACAATAACGAGCATTAAAATCATAAAACATTCTTAGACCAATAAAATAAAAAATATGTTATATATATGTTATTGATCTATATTGATCCATGTGGATTCATATTGATCTATGAAATATGAAAAATAAAATGGAGATGTTACCCTGTATTTATGAGTTATGAGTGAGAAAATCGTTGTGTTTGTATATGTCATCAGATGTATTTAAGTTAAAGTCATTATTAATAATAATAATAACAACAATAATATTATTATTATTTATAATAATAATAATAATAATAATAATGATAATAATAATTATAATAATAATAATACTAAGAGTCAGACATTCATCCAGGTGGAGTGAGACGTTAATTAGACGATTGTTCCTGAACTTGAAGTTAATTGGTTTGGGGATTTGATTCCAACAGAGAAGGAAGATGACTTTTTATCTTTAGATGTCGGTCTGAGCTGCAGCTGAGACTCACGTTAAGGAGCGCTTTACCAGAGCAATGCATTGTGGGAGTCCAACGACAGGAGTCAGTCATGGGACAGGAAGGTCAGGGCACATCATAACTTTATGAGATTCAGATATACATCCTACATGAGTAGTTTCCTCCTAGTTAGGTTTAAACTACTAAGCCACGAGTTAGGTTTAGACTACGAAACTAATGGTTAGGTTTAGACTACTAAACCACTAGTTAGGTTTAAACTACGAAACTAATAGTTAGGTTTAAACTACGAAACCGAATTAGGTTTAAACTACTAAACTAATAGTTAGGTTTAAACTACTAAACTACTAGTTAGGTTTAAACTACTAAACCACGAGTTAGGTTTAATAAACTACTCACTAGGTCACGGTGGTTTCTCCTGATCGACTCGTCTTCTTTTATTTTCTCTGCAGATTATTTTTTAACGTCTCCGATGTGAAAACATTGATGGGTCATTATTGTCCGTCTCTTCCTGAGTTGTCACAACAACATGGCCGTGTGTTTGTGTGTGTCTGTGTGTGTTTCCATGGCCGTGTGTGTGTGTGTGTGTCTGTGTGTGTTTCCATGGCCGTGTGTGTGTGTGTGTGTGTGTTTCCATGGCCGTGTGTGTGTGTGTGTCTGTGTGTGTTTCCATGGCCGTGTGTCCGTGTGTGTGTGTTTGTGTGTGTTTCCATGGCCGTGTGTGTGTGTGTGTCCGTGTGTGTTTCCATGGCCGTGTGTCCGTGTGTGTCCGTGTGTGTTTCCATGGCCGTGTGTGTGTGTTTGTGTGTGTTTCCATGGCCGTGTGTGTGTGTGTGTCTGTGTGTGTTTCCATGGCCGTGTGTGTGTGTGTGTCTGTGTGTGTTTCCATGGCCGTGTGTGTGTGTGTGTCCGTGTGTGTTTCCATGGCCGTGTGTGTGTGTGTGTCTGTGTGTTTCCATGGCCGTGTGTGTGTGTGTCTGTGTGTGTTTCCATGGCCGTGTGTGTGTGTGTGTCCGTGTGTGTTTCCATGGCCGTGTGTGTGTGTGTGTGTGTGTCTGTGTGTGTTTCCATGGCCGTGTGTGTGTGTGTGTCTGTGTGTGTTTCCATGGCCGTGTGTGTGTGTGTGTGTCTGTGTGTGTTTCCATGGCCGTGTGTGTGTGTGTGTCTGTG
>NC_079406.1:28231379-28288879 GCF_029220125.1 Pseudoliparis swirei
CCATGTGTGTGTGTGTGTGTGTGTGTGTCCGTGTGTGTCTGTGTGTGTTTCCATGTGTGTGTGTCCATGTGTGTGTGTCTGTGTGTGTTTCCATGTGTGTGTGTGTGTGTGTGTCTGTGTGTGTTTCCATGTGTGTGTGTCCATGTGTGTGTGTCTGTGTGTGTTTCCATGTGTGTGTGTGTGTGTGTGTGTCCGTGTGTGTTAGTGTGTGTTTCCATGGCCGTGTGTGTGTGTGTGTTTGTGTGTGTTTCCATGGCTGTGTGTGTGTGTGTCTGTGTGTGTTTCCATGGCCGTGTGTGTGTGTGTGTTTGTGTGTGTTTCCATGGCTGTGTGTGTGTGTGTCTGTGTGTGTTTCCATGGCCGTGTGTGTGTGTGTCCATGTGTGTGTGTCTGTGTGTGTGTGTCCGTGTGTGTCTGTGTGTGTCCATGTGTGTGTGTCTGTGTGTGTTTCCATGTGTGTGTGTGTGTGTCTGTGTGTGTGTGTGTCCGTGTGTGTCTGTGTGTGTTTCCATGTGTGTGTGTGTGTGTGTGTGTGTGCAGCTCCCCTCTGAGTAATATAAGTGGAGCTCTAAATATCTGCCATCTCTGGTCTCATTTCCCGCCGCGGCGCGGCGTCCCGATCCGCGCGGCGGCGGCCGGTGGAAAACAGCCGTTCCCGATAATTTGAGCCATTAAGGCGTTCCCGCTGAGGACGTTATTGCACGGCGCTCTGCACGCGGCGCTCCGCTCGCATTATGCAGCGAGCGGCGTCTCCTGATTGTTATGGGATTCGATCAGAGGAGCGGGACGCGGCGCGCTCTGCTAGCGTGCTAACGGCCGCCGCGGACGCTCGGCACTCGTGTTTTATTGGGAACGATAAAAAGGAAAACAGCAACGTGGAAACGGGGAACGCTGTTTCTAAATATTCTGAAGTCAAATGGCATCGATCGTCGTCCGGGGGAAGAGGAGGAGAAAGAGGAGGAGGAAGAGGAGGAGAAAGAGGAGGAGGAAGAGGAGGAGGAAGAGGAGGAGGAAGAGGAGGAGGAAGAGGCTGGATCCAACACGCGAGCTTCACCCTTTCCCTCCCTTCAGTGAGTAATGACCTCACTTCACTTCATCACCTCAACTCAGACCAGAAGGCCGTGATGCAACACTATACCAGGAGACAAGGGGATGAGGAGATGAGGAGATGAGGAGATGAGGGGATGAGGGGATGAGGGGATGAGGAGATGAGGGGATGAGGGGATGAGGGGATGAGGAGATGAGGAGATGAGGGGATGAGGAGACAAAGGGATGAGGAGATGAGGAGATGAGGAGATGAGGAGATGAGGGTATGAGGAGATGAGGGGATGAGGAGATGAGGAGATGAGGGTATGAGGAGATGAGGGGATGAGGAGATGAGGAGACAAAGGGATGAGGAGATGAGGAGATGAGGAGACAAGGGGATGAGGAGATGAGGAGATGAGGGGATGAGGGGATGAGGAGATGAGGGGATGAGGGGATGAGGAGATGAGGAGATGAGGGGATGAGGAGACAAAGGGATGAGGAGATGAGGAGATGAGGAGATGAGGGTATGAGGAGATGAGGGGATGAGGAGATGAGGAGATGAGGGTATGAGGAGATGAGGGGATGAGGAGATGAGGAGACAAAGGGATGAGGAGATGAGGAGATGAGGAGACAAGGGGATGAGGAGATGAGGAGATGAGGAGATGAGGGGATGAGGGGATGAGGGGATGAGGAGATGAGGGGATGAGGAGATGAGGAGATGAGGGTATGAGGAGATGAGGAGATGAGGAGACAAAGGGATGAGGAGATGAGGAGACAAGGGGATGAGGAGATGAGGGGATGAGGGGATGAGGAGATGAGGAGATGAGGAGATGAGGGGATGAGGAGACAAAGGGATGAGGAGATGAGGAGATGAGGGGATGAGGAGATGAGGAGATGAGGAGACAAAGGGATGAGGAGATGAGGAGATGAGAGGATGAGGAGATGAGGGGATGAGGAGATGAGGAGATGAGGAGACAAAGGGATGAGGAGATGAGGGGATGAGGAGACAAGGGGATGAGGAGATGAGGAGATGAGGAGATGAGGAGATGAGGGGATGAGGAGACAAAGGGATGAGGAGATGAGGGGATGAGGAGATGAGGAGATGAGGAGACAAAGGGATGAGGAGATGAGGAGATGAGGGGATGAGGAGATGAGATGAGGAGACAAAGGGATGAGGAGATGAGGGGATGAGGAGATGAGGAGATGAGGGGATGAGGAGACAAAGGGATGAGGAGATGAGGGGATGAGGAGATGAGGAGACAAAGGGATGAGGAGATGAGGGGATGAGGAGATGAGGAGATGAGGGGATGAGGAGACAAAGGGATGAGGAGATGAGGGGATGAGGAGACAAGGGGATGAGGAGATGAGATGAGGGGATGAGGGGATGAGGAGATGAGGGGATGAGGAGATGAGGAGATGAGGAGACAAAGGGATGAGGAGATGAGGGGATGAGGAGATGAGGGGATGAGGAGATGAGGAGATGAGGAGACAAGGGGATGAGGAGATGAGGGGATGAGGGGATGAGGAGATGAGGGGATGAGGAGATGAGGAGATGAGGGGATGAGGGGACGAGGAGATGAGGAGATGAGGGGATGAGGGGATGAGGGGATGAGGAGACAAGGGGATGAGGAGATGAGGAGGTCAGTGTGTGTTTATCCCCTCGAGGACGCTTGTTATCTTTCCTTTGCTCATGAATGAGTTTTACGCTTTTTTATCACACCGTTTTTAAAGCATCTTTAAACTCGTTGTAGCATCTCAACAGACCAGTCCATGAAGTCCATGAAGTCCATTAAGTCCATGAAGTCCATTAAGACCATTAAGTCCATTAGCTCCATTAAGTCCATTAGCTCCATGAAGTCCATTAAGCCCATTAAGTCCATTAGGCCCATTAGCTCCATTAGGCCCGTTAAGTCCATTTTATTTATACAGGTCTATATCACAAATCACATATCTAGTTGTTACATCATCCTCGCCTCGTCTCCTTTAGACCCTCAATCAGCCAAAAATACACTTTCAATGTGTTGGAGAGAAACAAGCCATTCATTTGTGCTATATTATATATATTATATATATATATATATAATATATATATATTGAAGTGCAAAAAAATAAATAATAATACATAAAGTATTTTTTATTTTAAAATAAATAAATATATATACAGGACTGTCTCAGAAAATTAGAATATTGTGATGAAGTTCTTTATTTTCTGCAATGCAATTAAAAAAACAAAAATGTCATGCATTCTGGATTCATTACAAATCAACTGAAATATTGCAAGCCTTTTATTCTTTTAATATTGCTGATTATGGCTTACAGCTTAAGAAAATTCAAATATCCTATCTCTAAATATTAGAATATCATGAAAAAGTATACTAGTAGGGTATTAAACAAATCACTTGAATTGTCTAATTAACTCGAAACACCTGCAAGGGTTTCCTGAGCCTTGACAAACACTCAGCTGTTATAAATCTTTTTTTTAACTTGGTCTGAGGAAATATTAAAATTTTATGAGATAGGATTTTAGAGTTTTCTTAAGCTGTAAGCCATAATCAGCAATATTAAAAGAATAAAAGGCTTGCAATATTTCAGTTGATTTGTAATGAATCCAGAATGCATGACATTTTTGTTTTTTAAATTGCATTACAGAAAATAAAGAACTTCATCACAATATTCTAATTTTCTGAGACAGTCCTGTATTAGTGCTGTGAAAAATAACGCGTTAACTCAGTTAATTCAATTACAGGTTTAACTAGTTATTTTTTTTAACGCATTTAACGCATGCGCAGAATGAGCTTCCAATCCGTCTGTTGTTGGTCGCGGACGAAAAAAGTCACTTGCAAAATGAGCTTCCAATCCACCACTTCAATCTGAACTCTGTCCGCTCTCATGCAGACGGTCTGTTCATCGGTAATGATCCTTCCGCAGGTTCACCTCCGGAAACCTTGTGACGACTTTTACTTCCTGTAGATCAGGGTCTCAACACGCCGATCGCGACCTGTCAGTCGATCGCGCGTAGTGTCGGTAGATCGCATGACATTAAAGAGATTGGCCCGCCCCTGACATGTTCTCTAGAGCACGCCTTTGTTCTTTATTAAACTAAATGTCTGTTGTTGATCGATCTCCACAGCAGCATGTCATCTCTGTCTCTTCGCTATGTTAACACTTATCGATCTCCGCCTCGCGCCACAGAGCTCCGCGGCGCGCATCGACCGAGCAAAACAAAAGTCACTTGTCAATCTGTCCACCTGTCCGGGCCGGTGAGGTTTCAGCTTTGCAGCGGTGTCCCGCGTCCTTTCATCACGGCCCAGTTCATGAAGAAAACCCACACAGTCAGTTTGCCTCAGCAGCTGCTAGAGGAAGACTAGAGGCCTTTAGATTGTGTCATGGTGGAGTTAATGGTTGACAAACAAGAGAAACATGCTCTGTTTAACCCTCCTGTTACCTTTACATTTACTAACATATTTTACCCTCGGGTCAATTTGACCAGCAATTAAAACCTCCAGAAAATTATTAGAATTAATATTGCTTCCCAAGTTTAAGTGTGAGGTACTTTATGTTTGTTTGTTGACTACCTAAATAGCCCTTTAAATAAATAAAAAAGTTGATATTTCTGATATGTTTGACACAGTGAAAATAGCCTGGGGTCAAATTGACCCCAAAGAACACCGACATTAAACATTGAATGGGGTCAAATTGACCCGAAGGTAACAGGAGGGTTAAACATTCTGTTTAGGATGAAGATGTATTAATGTTCCATATGGAAGAAAACTGCTAAATAACTGCTGAGTTGCAGCACCATTGTATAGAAGAATGTATAAATGTATATATCCGTCTTTTGTCATAAATCTCTATGTTCTCACAAAATATACCGAGAATATCGGTAATATGTGATTAATCATGATTAATCCACAAAAACCTGTGATTAACCCGATTAAAATTTTTAATCATTTCACAGCCCTAATATATATATATTTAATTGTATAAATATTTTTTTATTTTTCCAAAAAAAATAAAGCATTTTTATTTCATTTTATATTAGCGCTTGAAGAATATATATTTTATTATTTGCGCTTCAATATATATACATTTTCTTTATATAAATATATACAGTATATTGAAGCGCAAAAAAACCTATAATAAATACATTCATTATTTTTTATTAAAAAATAAATAAATATGTGTATGTATTATATTTATATATATTATTTTGGATAACAAAATAATAATTAATATTATATTTATAAAATGTTTTATTTGTGCTTGAATATATATATATATATATATATATATATATATATATATATATATATATACACAGTATATATATAAAAATATATTTTTTTACAAGAATAATTTCTTACAAAAGCGAGAAAAATTAGGATTTTTTAACACCATATATAATAACGTGAACCAATCACATCGCAAGGATCGGGTTATATTCAGATTTTGAACTTCTTCTTCTTCTTCTCCTCCTCCTCCTATTCCTCCCCGGCTGGTTTCCTGCGCGGCGGCGTCCTCCCCTGAGGGCGGTGGATCCACGCCGCCTCCTCCGTCACTCACATGTACGACGGCTCCAGAGCGTCTCTACCTCCTCTCCATCTTTTTGATATTCTGTCCATCCGTCTGGTGGACGTCTCTGGGGACGAGGACGAAGAGCATGGAATATGAAAATAGAAGAAAAAGTTTTTCAGACTTTAAAATAAAATAATCCACCATTATTATGTAATGTCACCTGTATATATATATATATATATATATATATACATATATACTATATATATGAATACATATATATATATATATATTATATATATTTAAATATATATATATATATTTAAATAGCAATGCGGTCCTTTAAAGGAGCTTTTCTAATGTTTACACACACACACACACACACATTCACACACACACTCACACGTCTCTGTCAATAAGGGATACGTCCCGTCAGTGTTTTTCTTGAAGTTATAATAATTCAGGACGACTTGGAGCCTCAAAGCTTCTTCTTCTTCTCTCGTCTTCACGTCTCAACTCGTCTTCCTCGCTTCACTCTGTGAATATTTAAAGGGAACTTCACAGGAGACGATGAAGGTGAGAGGGGCCGCCGCAGATTAAACAGAAAGCATTAAGACACGTTAACATCAGGTGAGTTCACAAAGTTCCTCTTCTCTGGTCCCGTCTTTAAACGCCTCGGGAGAGGAAGAGTTGGAATGAGGTCAGAGAACAAAGAACTCTCCCATTGTTCTGCCTAGGAACAGGAAACAGGAAGTGAGATACCAGGGGGTCCTAGACGATACAACCTCGAAGGAGACCAGGATGAGGAGATGAGGAGACAAGGGATGAGGGGAAGGGATGAGGAGACAAGGGGATGGGGAGACCAGGAGATGAGGAGAGAAGGGGATGAGGGGATGGGATGAGGAGACCAGGAGATGAAGAAAGACAAAGAAACGAGGAGACAAGGGGATGAGGAGATGAGGAGACAAGGAGATGAGGAGATGTGGAGATGAGGAGACCAGGAGATGAAGAAAGACAAAGAAACGAGGAGACAAGGTGATGAGGACACCAGGAGACAAGGGGATGAGGAGATGAGGAGATGAGGAGACAAGGAGATGAGGAGACCAGGAGATGAGGAGATGAGCAGACCAAGAGATGAGGAGACTAGGAGATGAAGAGATGAGGAGACAAGGAGATGAGGAGACTAGGAGACAAGGGGATGAAGAGACAAGGAGATGAGGAGACCAGGAGATGAGGAGATGAGCAGACCAAGAGATGAGGAGACTAGGAGATGAAGAGATGAGGAGACCAGGGGATGAGGAGACTAGGAGACAAGGGGATGAAGAGATGAGGAGACAAGGGGATGAGGATACTAGGAGACAAGGGGATGAGGAGACCAGGAAATGAGGAGACTAGGAGACAAGGGGATGAGGAGACAAGGGGATGAAGAAATGAGGAGACAAGGGGATGAGGAGACTAGGAGACAAGGGGATGAAGAAATGAGGAGACAAGGGGATGAAGAGACCAGGAGACAAGGGGATGAGGAGACTAGGAGACAAGGGGATGAAGAAATGAGGAGACAAGGGGATGAAGAGACCAGGAGACAAGGGGATGAGGAGACCTGGGAATGAGGAGACTAGGAGACAAGGGGATGAGGAGACCAGGAGACAAGGGAATGAGGAGACTAGGAGACAAGGGGATGAGGAGACCAGGAGACAAGGGGATGAGGAGACCTGGGAATGAGGAGACTAGGAGACAAGGGGATGAGGAGACCAGGAGACAAGGGAATGAGGAGACTAGGAGACAAGGGGATGAGGAGACCAGGAGACAAGGGGATGAGGAGACCTGGGAATGAGGAGACTAGGAGACAAGGGGATGAGGAGACCAGGAGACAAGGGAATGAGGAGACTAGGAGACAAGGGGATGAGGAGACCAGGAGACAAGGGGATGAGGAGACCAGGAGACAAGGGGATGAGGAGACCAGGAAATGAGGAGACTAGGAGACAAGGGGATGAGGAGACCAGGAGACAAGGGGATGAGGAGACCAGGAAATGAGGAGACTAGGAGACAAGGGGATGAGGAGACTAGGAGACAAGGGGATGAAGAGAGACAAAGAGACAAAGAGATTAGGAGATAAGGGATGAACGTCAACGTCAGCGTCAGCCTTCAAAATAAAAGCCCGTTGAACGTCTCTTTCATCCTCGGTGGTCCAGCCCCCCATCGGAGGAGGTAGACCTCCGGGTCCTCGGGGGTCCTTGGGGGTCCTCGGGGGTCCTTGGTGGTCCTCGGTGGTCCTCGGGGGTCCTCGGTGGTCCTCGGGGGTCCTTGGTGTTCCTCTGTGGTCCTCGGGGGTCCTCGGTGGTCCTCGGTGGTCCTTGGTGGTCCTTGGTGGTCCTCGGTGGTCCTCGGTGGTCCTCGGGGGTCCTCGGTGTTCCTCGGTGTTCCTTGGTGGTCCTTGGTGGTCCTTGGTGGTCCTCGGTGGTCCTTGGTGGTCCTTGGGGGTCCTTGGTGGTCCTTGGTGGTCCTCGGGGGTCCTCGGTGGTCCTTGGTGGTCCTTGGGGGTCCTTGGGGTCCTGGGGTCCTCGGGGTCATAGGTGTCTCGGGGGTCCTTGGTGGTCCTCGGGGGTCCTTGGGGGTCCTTGGTGGTCCTCGGGGGTCCTTGGTGGTCCTTGGGGGTCCTTGGTGGTCCTTGGTGGTCCTCGGGGGTCCTTGGTGGTCCTTGGTGGTCCTTGGGGGTCCTTGGTGGTCCTTGGGGGTCCTCGGGGGTCCTCGGTGGTCCTCGGTGGTCCTTGGTGGTCCTTGGGGGTCCTTGGTGGTCCTTGGTGGTCCTCGTGGGTCCTTGGGGGTCCTTGGGGGTCCTTGGTGGTCCTCGGGGGTCCTTGGTGGTCCTTGGTGGTCCTCGGGGGTCCTTGGTGGTCCTTGGTGGACCTGATTCTCTGTTCCACACTTCGACTTCGGTTCATTTATACAAGCAAAAAAATAAATATATATATAAATAATAAAATATAAATAATAATAAATAAATAATAACATATAAATAATTAAATATAAATAATTAAATATGAACAATAAATACAAATAATAAAATACAAATAATAAAATACAAATAATAAAATATTTAAAAGAAAATATTCAAAAGAAAATATGAATAATAAAATAGGGTTAAAGGAGGGAATACAGACAACTGGAGACCAGGGAACAAGGAAATAAGGAGAGAAGGAGACGAGGAGACTAGGACATGACCTCATGATTTGGCTTCTCTCTTGAGGAATCAAACGCCAACACAGAAGATCAAAGGATGTGAGAGTGTTAAATATGAGCCCCCCGTAAGGTTGTGAGGGTCTGAGCTTCATATGATCCGTCTGAAGGGCCGTGTGCAAAACTCAACCTCTTCCATCTCATCCACAGAATCCATTGAACCTCCATGAAACCCACCAAGCTTCATCAAGACACCTTCATCATTAAAAAAAAAAAAAAAAAAAGGGTCTGGGGGTATAGGTCTCCATAAATACAACGTGGGTTCTCAACAGAAATCAAAAGGATGTTTCCCGGCGGTGGTCCGGTGGTCCGGTGGTCCGGTGGTCCGGTGGTCCGGCGGTCCGGTGGTCCGGCGGTCCGGCGGTCCGGCGGTCCGGTGGTCCGGCCCAGCGGCGGCGGTCCGATGCCGACCCGCTCGTCACAGGAAGTCATCGGCCTGTAATAGTTTTCTAATGAGTTTGTGGAATGCACTCTGGTGACAGTCTAATAAAGGACTCGGGCTGAATAATGAATTAGAGACGCAGCGCTAATGAAAAGATGAGGAGAGGCATTCCTGAGGGCGGGCACGAAAAGTTGAAAGAGAGGCCCAATTAATCTTCATGTGCTTACAGGAGGAATGAAACAAACGCAGGAAAAGAAAGAAGGATGAGCAAGAGAATGGTGGTTAGATGAGGGGGGGGGGAGAGGGGGGGGGGAGCTGGAGGAACAAGGAGGTGCACAAAGAGACTCTGAGATCCCTTTCATGATTTCACTGAAGGACGGAAAAGAAAAGGAAACAAGTCATCTCCAGGAACCTTCAGAGGAACACCCCCCAGAAACTAGGAAACGAGGAAAGGAAACATCTTGATGTTGGGATTCTCGGTATATTTTGTGAGAACATAGAGATTTATGACAAAAAGACGGATATATACATTTATACATTCTTCTATACAATGGTGCTGCAACTCAGCAGCTATTTACCACAATTTTTCCATATGGAACATTAATACATCTTCATCCTAAACAGGCTGATTTACCCTCCTGTTACCTTCGGGTCAATTTGACCCATTCAATGTTTAATGTCGGTGTTCTTTGGGGTCAATTTGACCCCAGGCTGTTTCACTGTGTCAAACATATAAGAAATATCAACTTTTTTATTTATTTAAAGGGCTATTTAGGTCGTCAACAAACAAACATAAATTACCTCACACTTAAACTTGGGAAGCAATATTAATTCTAATAATTTTCTGGAGGTTTTAATTGCTGGGGTCAAATTGACCCCGAGGGTAAATATGTTAGTAAATGTAAAGGTAACAGGAGGGTTAAACAGAGCATTTCTCTCTTGTTTGTCAACCATTAACTCCACCATGATACAATCTAAAGGCCTCTAGTCTTCCTCTAGCAGCTGCTGAGGCAAACTGACTGTGTGGGTTTTCTTCATGAACTGGGCCGTGATGAAAGGGACGGCGGGGACACGCTGCAAAGCTGAAACCTCACCGGCTCGGACAGGTGGACAGATTGACAAGTGACTTTGTTTTGCTCGGTTCGATGCGGCGCACGGAGCTCTGTGGCGCGTAGACGGAGATCGATAAGTGTTACCCAACGCCAAGAGACAGAAATGACATGCTGCTGTGGAGATACGATCAACAACAGACGTTTAGTTTAATAAAAGAACAAAGACGTGTTTCTAGAGAACATATGTCCGGGCGGGCCAATCTCTTTAATGTCATGCGATCTACCGACACTACGCCGCGATCGACTGGCAGGTCGCGATCAACGTGTTGAGACCCTGATCTACAGGAAGTAAAAGTCGTCCGGTTTCCGGAGGTGAACCTGCGGAAGGATCATTACCGATGAACAGACCGTCTGCATGAGAGCGGACAGAGTTCAGATTGAAGTGGTGGATTGGAAGCTCATTCTGCAAGTGACTTTTTTTTCGTCCCAACGACCAACAACAGACGGATTGGAAGCTCATTCTGCGCATGCGTTAAATGCGTTAAAAAAAAATAACTAGTTAAACCTGTAATTGGATTAACTGAGTTAACGCGTTATTTTCCACAGCACTACTTTAAATAAATAAAAAAGTTGATATTTCTTATGTTTGACACAGTGAAAAACAGCCTGTGGTCAAATTGACCCCAAAGAAAACCGACATTAAACATTGAATGGGGTCAAATTGACCCGAAAGGTAACAGGAGGGTTAAACATCCTGTTTAGGATGAAGATGTATTAATGTTCCATATGGAAGAAAAAATCAAATAACTGCTGAGTTGCAGCACCATTGTATAGAAGAATGTATAAATGTATATATCCGTCTTTTGTCATAAATCTCTATGTTCTCACAAAATATACCGAGAATATCGGTAATATGTGATTAATCATGATTAATCCACAAAAACCTGTGATTAACCCGATTAAAAATTGTAATCGTTTCACAGTCCTAGTATATATACTAAAACTAAACCCTGACAGATAAGGAGCGTCCTTAATCTTCTCGTACGTCTTTCGTCTCAGTGTATCTGCGATAATGCCAACACACTGTGCGCATGCTGTGTCGTTATTGTATGTTGCGTTTAGTTTTACACCATTCTTCCTTTGTAGATCAAGTTGGCCTTTAAATTTCGTAAAAGGCAGTTCTTCTTTGGCAATGAAATACGCCGTGTTAAACTTCAATAGCAATTCGGCCTCCTCGGCGCACTGGTTAGCCTCTTGTCTTCTCAATGGACTGGGAGTGGAGCTTTCATTGCACAGGTCGCGGCACATCTTATGTTTCAGACTGGCGTTGTTTGATCAGCGTGTCGTGTTTTCATTGTGTCGTGCCAGTCTTATCAGCACATGTCGTGTTCCCCGCATGTTGTGGGAATCGACAGCAGAATGTACAGTTCATTGAGTTGCTCTCCCTGAAATACCTCAGCCAGGTGAACTCGCGCAGCCACTCATTGCCAAAGCTGAACTTCCTGCCTTTTTTCGCCACGACCGTTTCCTCACAATCTGAGTCGGACTCATTCTCTGGATTTGTCTTCTATATCATGAGGTTTAGGAAGAAAATGAACTGATAGTCCGCCGCCATTGTCCATTCATTGTTTACAGGAGACACGCTATGTCAAATCTTTGGATTCGGCGATAACCCCAAGACCGCCTCTTTTTCACACATTAGCCAACAACCGTGGTCATCCCCCTTCCGCTGTCAATCACCCCCCCCCCACACACAGGCCAGCCTTCTTCTTCTTCTTCTTCTGTTTTCGTCTCCTTTCTTCTTCTTCTGGAGTTAATGTCGGTTAGCAAACCAGTCATTCAGGCATTACCGCTAACAATAGTGGGCTGAAGTGTAGAACAAGTTTGTCAGCAACAACAATATTTAATAAAAAAATAAATAATAATCTGCTAATTTACTGGTCGCGCATGCGCGAGTTGATGAAAAATGTACTCGCACTGTGTCTAATTTTAGGCGCAAAATGCGATCATTTGGTCGCAGTCTGGAGCCCTGCACATACATATATATATATATACATATATATATATATATGTATATGAATAATTATATATACACATGGACATGTAGCAGGGTAGCAGATTAACAGGTTAGCAGGTTAGCATGTAGCAGGGCAGCAGATTAACAGGTTAGCAGGTTAGCATGTAGCAGGGCAGCAGATTAACAGGTTAGCAGGTAGCAGGTTAGCAGTGTAGCAGGTTAGCATGTAGCAGGGCAGCAGATTAACAGGTTAGCAGGGTAGCAGGTTAGCATGTAGCAGGTTAGCATGTAGCAGGGTAACGGTGCCCTTAGTTTAAAGGTCACAGAGAACTAGCGGGATTAGCTTCATGCTAATTCCCTGAACATAAACCGGGTCTGGTCCCATGAAGACCCCCTTGTGGGCGGGAGGGGGACTGCTGAGGAGTCCAGCTGGCTCTGTGTTAATATTGTTCTCCAATTTATCCTCCGTCATTTATCCTCCTCTCCGTGGAAGGAGCCCCCCCCCCCCCCCCCGCGCTGCCATCTTTTTATTATTTATGACGTGATTAACAATCTGCCGGAGAAGCTGAGATCCATAAAAGCCCCGAGAGGAAAAGTGGAAGAGAAAGAAATCATCATCATCGTCTTCATCTTCTTCTTCATCATTTTCTTCTTCTATTTCTTCTTCTACTTCTTCCTCATGAGACGATGCTGCTGAGCTTGTTAGACTGGGGTTCAGGCAGGGGGGTCTAAACACATCCATCCATCTATGTATAAATACATTATATATATATATTTTATCATACATATGAAAATATAGAAACTTTAAAAAAATATATTAAAAAATATATATATATTTTTTTACAAATATGCAAATAGAAAACAATATATAAATAAAAAATAAAAATATAAAATCATATAATACAATATAAAAATAAATATATGAAAAGCATATAAATAAATAAATAACAAAAAATGAAGAAAAAATAATAATATATATTATCATACATCTGAAAATATATGAACTTAAAAGAATATATATACAAATATATATACATTTTGTTTTAATTTTTATTCTTGGGGGAGTTTAACTGCACAGAGGATGATTTTAATGACAGAAACCACAGAGCCACATCCAGCTTCACAGCAGGTGCTGAGGAGGCTGGTCCATTCTCATGGCCTGGTGGGCGTGTGGAGAAGGATGCATCCGGACTGCCGACAGTACACATGGTCCCACGTTAGGGAGGAAGGATCTCCTCAGCCAGGTTAGACCGTATTTATGTTTTAAGCACCATTTAATATTTTTAAAATGTGCAGCATTATTCGGCTGGTTTACTGATCACTCTTTGGTTTTATGTCATGTTTTTATTAGAATTTTTACCCAGGAGCGCGTATTGGCATTTTAATACAGTTTTAACTTTCGATAGGAATTTTAGAGGTGTTGTTTTATTTTTGGGGAATTTTTAGGCTGAGGAAGAGTGATTTTAATAATCTTAGGCAGTGGTGGGACCGTGGTAAGGTAGAAATTAAGCTCCTTTGTCAGCAGCACACTTTCAACGTCACTAAAGGCATCCGCAGATCTATAAAGGACCTAGAACTAGAATGATGGACCTAGAAAATTCATGAGAGTCCCTAGGAGATCGAGGACATATTAAGTCCTCAAAAGTGGCGGCTGTGACTGTTAAGTAAGTACAGGCGCACTGGTCGGGTCGATTCCAGACCATCGGAGGATGGACCTCCTCAACTCTTCTTGACCTGGAGAGTGACGAGAAATGATGATCCACTCACTGCTGGCAGACGCGGGCAGTCGGTTGTGAAACCGGCAAATCCAGGCGGCGGTGGGTTTACTCACTCCTTTATGCCACTGGTATAGGGAGGAGGGAGAGTCGTGGAGGGGCTCTGTGGGGAGCTGCCTCAGGTCTCAGGAGACTGGCCAGGAAACTCAGACCCATAACCCCCAGGCTGGCTGCCCTGCGAGGGCAGGAGGCGCCCCAGATAAGCGGCCTCCCGCTGGATTCTAAAAGAAATACTGGGATGTCCTCGGGAGGACATCCCTCGGCGAAATTGGCACTCTGGTTCCATGCCCGATGTCCTACGGAGGGCAGTGCGCTACTGCGAAACCATAGGACCTCCAGTAGCTGGGCGCCTGTGTCTCTGCATGTGGATTACAAGCTTCTGTCCAGGGTCTCGCCTCCAGGCTAGCAGGGGGGCTGTGAACCCGGAATCTCATGGGACCAGACCTACTGTGTACGGCGGGTCCATGGTGGACAGCGTCCCACCTCATTCAGACGTTTAAGAGGTCTCCAGCTGGGTGGGTATGGATACTGGTCTACAGTTTCTCTAGATCGGGAAAAGGCTTTTGACACGGCGTTAAGACACGGCTACCTCTGGAAAGTTCTGGAAGTTTGGGTTCAGCCTGGCTTCTTAGCTAAGATCAAGGTGTTGTACAGGTGATGTTGAGAGTGTGCTGAAGATAAGCGGCAGGCTGTGTCTCCTTTTAGAGTGGGTAGAGGTCGGCGAGGCTGTGCTCTGTCAGGATACTCACCGCACTCTCCCTAAACCCTCCTCATTAAAATAGCTCTAGCCTACATGGTTTAGTTTACCTGGTTTAGTAGGAATGATTTTATCAGCATATACCGCGGCAAGCGTTGTTGTTTTATCAGAATCAAAATGATGTAAACCTTTGCAAAATCAAATAGTACATGATTTTGTACGGCATCATCAGCGGTGAACTGGAAGAAAGCGAAGCCCTCGCTGTGGGGGGGTGGCGTGGCGCCTCGGTTCTTCCACAAAAGCTCATATGGAAAAAGGACGGTTTTAAATATTTAGGAATATACCTGGGGAAACCGAGCATGGTCCAGAAGAACTGGGAGGGCGTCACAGAGAAGATAGAGGGGAAACTTTCCAAGTGGAAGTGGCTGCTCCCCCAGATGTCTTTTAAGGGTAGAGTACTGGTTTTAAACAATCTTATTGCATCCCAACTGTGGCACAGGTTGACATGTTTAGACCCTCCCTCTGGCTTCTTAGCCAACATACAAAAGAAGATGGTGGATTTCTTTTGGGAGGGTCTACACTGGGTGCCACAGGGGGTGCTGTTTTTAGCCAGAGAGGAGGGGGGACAGGGCCTTGTCCACCTGGCCAACCAGATGGCCAATTTTAGATTACAGTTTGTTCTGAAGTTTTTAACGAGTCCGGGGTTTTTAGTGTGGCGAGACGTGGCCAGCTGCATCCTCAGACGTGCTGACAACCTGGGGCTGGATACTGCTCTGTTTTTAATAGACTCCAGCTTTTTAAAACTAAGTGGGCTGCCTCCTTTTTATCAGGGTGTTTTTAAGTCGTGGGCCCTTTTTAAGCACGAAAGGTGCCCACAGTCTGACTCTCTGTTCTGGTTGTTGAGAGAACCATTAATTTATAATGCACGACTGGACATTAGCAGCAGCGTCACCCCTGGACTAACAGGCGCTGCTGCGAACAAACCCTTTCCTGCAGCAGTTGGTGGATGCAGTGGGGCCGCTGAGCGACCCCCGGCCCTGGGCTCCCTGCTGGGGATGCATTCCGACGGGTGGCGAGGCTGCTGGAGCTGTGGAGGTAGAGGCTGACCGGGTTGGAGAGCAGCCTCCTCATCGACTACACCCAGCAGAGAGCAGAGCCGGACCCTGCAGACCCCTTCCCAGACATCTCCCTCAGCCCGGGGCTGGGGACTCACGCCCCCTGCTGAAACGAGCCACCCAGAAAACTGCACACTGAACAAAGCAGACAAGAAGACTTTGTATTTTAACCTCGTGAAGAGCATCAACAGGTCCAGACTGTGCAACAGACCGCCCACTGTGGTCAGAGACTTGGGCATGGAGGCCCTGGCCGCATGATGGGGGTCCTATAAAGAAAAGGACCGCTGACCTCCAGTGGCGGATTTTACACGGTGCTGTCGCGTCCAACGCTTTTATTTCGGTAATCAATCCCGCTGTCCTGAGCCAGTGCCCCTTCTGTGACCTCCGGGAGACTATTTACCATGTTTTTAACGAGTGTAAGAGACTTTTGAGTTTCTTCGCTCTTTTAACAGTGGTTTTTAGTCTTTTTAATGTGGTTTTTACAGAGAAGGTTTTTATCATGGGAGCTGCCTACAAAAAAACAGAAAAAGAAAAGTGGCAGCTCCTAAATTTTTTATCCGGTGAAGCAAAAATGGCAATTTATTTAACTAGGAAGTCCCGGGTGGAAAACAGAGAGGGGCAGGAGGCCAAGGCAGTGTGGCTCTGTAACATCAGAGCCAGACTCTGGCTGGAGTTCAGGTTTTACAAACACATTGGAGACCTGGATGCTTTTAAACAACGCTGGTGTTTTAAAGATATTGTTTGTTCTGTGGTAGAGGAGGAGCTGGAGTTTGCACCACTTTTTATAGTAAACATGTTTTCTTTTTAATGTTTTTTAATGTTTTGTTTGTTTGCTTTTATCTTAAATAGCCTGATTTTTAAAACACTTTGTAGAAACGTTGTGATGGAAAAATGTAAATAAAGTGTTTTCAAAAATCAAAAATCTCTCTCTCTCTCTCTCTCTGTCTCTCTCTCTCTCTCTCTCTCTCTCTCTCTCTCTCTCTCTGTCTCTGTTGTGTCTCTCTCTCTCCTTCTCTCTGTCTCTCTCTCTTCTCTGTGTGTGTTGAGTCTCTGTTCTCTCTGTTCTCTGTCTCTCCTCTCTTTCTCTCTCTCTCTCACGTCATGTGAGATCATCTCTGATCTCTCTCGCTCTGGCTGTCAGAACACTCTCGATGGTACTGGTGTAGAATGTTCTGAGGATGCGGGGCCATGTTGAATTTCCTCAGTCGCCTAAGGAAATACAGGCGTTGTTGGGCCCTTTTCACCACGTGAGTGGTGTGGTCCTCGGAGATGTGCCGCCGAGGAACTTGAAGCTGCTGACCCTCTACTGCAACTCCGTCTATGGAGATGGGGTGTGCTCTCCTCTCCGGTCACGATCAGCTCCTTGGTCTTCTTGGCGTTGAGCGAGGCTGTTCTCCTGGCACCACACCTCCTCCCTGTAGGCTGTCCAACACTGTTGTGTCGTCAGCAAACTTGATGATGGCGTTGGAGCTAATGCATGGCCGTGCAGTCGTGGGTGTACAGGGAGTAGAGGAGAGGGCTCAACACGCATCCCTGAGGGGCTCCCGTGTTGAGGTCAGCGGCTCTGAGGTGGTACGCCCATCCTCACCACCTGGCGGCCCGACAGGAAGTCAGTATCCAGCTGCACATGGTAGAGTGCAGGCCTGAACCTCTGAGCTTGGTGTCGAGCTTGGGAACAATAGTGTTGACGCTGAGCTGTAGTCCACAACCAGCATTCCACAGTTCCTCCCCTCCAGGTGGGAAAAGGCGGTGTGAAGTGCCATGGTGCGTCGTCGGTGGATCTGTTTTGACGATATGCAAATTGCCATGGGTCCAGCGTGGCAGGCAACATGGTACAAATGAAGTCCTTGACCAACCTCTCGTGGGGACAGGCACAATGGTGGACATCTTGAAGCTCTCAGGAACAACAGCCTGGGACAGGGAGGTTGAAGATGTCTCTAGACTCCTGCCAACTGGTCTGCACATGCTCTGAGGCGCCCGGGATGTGGACCTGCCGCCTTCCGGATGTCCACCGGCAGAAGGCTCTGCGTCAGCCTCTGAGATGATCAGCAGGCTGGTCTCCTCGGTGGCGCTGCCTTGGCGGGCTGCCGTTCACGTCGAACCGAGCAAAGAATGTATTTAGCTCGCCTGGGAGGGAGGTGAGGAGTTCTCTTCACGCTGGTTCTCCCTCTGAAGTCCGTGATTGTCTGTAGCCCTTACACACCTCTCACGTCATGGCTCTTGAGCTTTCCTCCACCTTGTTCCTGAACTCCCGCTTGGCAGAGCCGATGGTCTTCTGGAGGTCGTGGCGGGCTCTTTTGTATTCGCCATATTCCCGAGTCAAAGGCGGTGTTCTGCGTAGTGCAGCGAACATCATTTATCCACGGTTTCTGGTTGGGATAAATCCGAGGGGAGGTGGAAAATGGAATTTGCTTCCTCTGATGGTCAGATCTCTCCTTTCTTGAAGACTCTTCCGTTCTCGGCTTTTACAGAACTGTCTTCAGAGGGACCCTCTCTGGGCCTCGAGGCGCGTCTAAGTGGAAACATCTGCTGTCCGTCAGACAATGATGCGATAGTCTCCTCTTACTCTACGCGCTGCAGGTCAGCACTGTGAGGCTCTCTGGGCAGGAGGAGCGACCTCTGCTTGGGGGTCCCTGAGTCTCCTGGAGCCCTGGGTCACCAAGCCTCCTCCTGGGAGTCTTGGCTCTCTGGCTCTCTGCCTTAGCTGGCCCCGCTCTCTCTCCTCTCAGTCTCCTCCTGAGACTACGAGCTGAAACCTCTTGCTGACAGGTTCGCTGCTTGTGTGGCTCCTGCCTGCTGACGCTGCTGGGTCAGAGGGCTGTAGTATCCGCTCCTGAAACACTGCCGCTCTTCACCCCTGATGTGCTCCTGCTGCTGCTGCCTCAGATTTCTTTGCTTCCTGCGTGTTTGGTGAGTCCTGCATCAGCTGTCTCACAGGTCCTCTTCAGAGCACATCTTCTCCTGTGTCCTCAATGGCCGCTGTGGAAGATTTCCGGCTCGAAATTCTCGACCTGAACCTCATCCCACTGCTGACAGCAGCCAGGCGACAGGAAGCAGGGAACCGCCAACGATCTCAAACTCTCCTGATTTCTGTAGCCAGTCCATGTGTTGGTCTTAGTGGTTTGTTGATTTTTATTAGTTTAAGCGTTTGGTGATTGATGTGTGCAGAGCTAAAAATTCTGATCAAACCCAATGTCGTTTTGCAATCAGGGTTCCTACTTCCAATGAATTAAGGGCTTTTGAGTTGCCACGAGGACGGCACTTGATCTTACAGTGACTCCCTCGCTCCGTGTGAAATTGAGTGGCAAATCATCCAGGGTTCAGCAGGTGGCAGTCAGCCCGTCACATACTAGCAGTTCAAGTTGAATGTCCAGGCAGCGGGAAGGAAGCATATCTAGTCGAGACTCTGTTGTACATTTTATGTTGTTCATGTCAATGTTTTGCTGACCACCGTCTGGAGTTCCTGGTTCCTCTCATCGATGACTTCTTCATCAAATCATTTGAAGATATAAATATCTATGATAATACTCGTGGCTAGTCCGATAGCTGCTATGACGGGTAAACCTGCTCTGCTAAAGATGATTTCGCTACTGTCGTCTCTCTTTCTCGCCATGGAAGCTGCTGTCTCTTATTCTGACTCTGCGATACTATTTCCACGCGCTCGACTCATGTGTTTTGAGTCTCTCTCTCTCTAGGTCCTCTTGGCTCTGTCCTGGTCTCCATCTCTTTCTCTGTCTGTCTCTCACTCTCTGTTCAGGATGAGCTGGTCCCTCTCTCTCCTCTCAGATATGTAGGATCTCATATCTGGGTCTCCTCTTCTCTCTCAGACTCTACTGGGTTCCTGTTCATGAGTTCAAGGAGGGCTCCCGATTGTCAGTCTGTACACAATTCTCTCTTCCTGTCACGTTCATAGTCACCTGCCATAGCTATGCCAGTGACACCCAGCCTGATCTTCGTTTACACTCCGGGACCTCTGGGTGTAGCATGATGATCTCTGCCTTTATTCTCGCCGCGATGTGTCAGGGCCCACGTCTCTGCAGCGCTGACAATGTGTGGCTCGAGCTCACGGAGTCTGCGATAGACCCTGCCATTGACTACCTTCAGCGTGTGGCCCAGCTCGGAACAGGGAAGAAGACTACAGTCGCCGTCAGGCTTACTCCCTTGCGCGATTAAGCGTTCCTGGATCATTCACCAAGGTTGCCTCTTTAGAAATGTCTCGGTCATAAAAGGATGATTTGTGGGTCTCAGCTCAACACGCCAGTCTCCCTGATGGACTTGGTTACCTTTGCGTTCCGCTCATTGTCATTTCATCAGGAATGCAGCTCTCCAGCGGGATGGAACTGGTCTCCCGATCAGAGTGATCTCGCCGGGGTTCAAGGAAACTCGATGAAGCATATCATGAGTTACCGTAGATCGGTTTATATGATACTCAACGACGGGCGGAGTTAAACCTGCGCTTCAGCGTCAGAGTAGATGATTTCAACTATAACGTCTGGCGTCTTCGCCGGCGATGAAGTGTTTTCATTGCGAGGAGGAGGGCACACGCGGTCTGCTCGAGCGGCGACCCTGCGCCAGCTGGTCGGCGGGTCCGTCCAGCGTCCGCGCGCTGCACCAGCGTGGGGAACAGCAGGTGGCGGCTGCGCTGCGCGGCTGCGGGGCTCGGCGGCGTCTCTGAAGGGCGCCGCGGGCGGCGGCGGTGCTGCGGCGGCAGCGCGCCCGATTCAACGAGGCGGCGGCGAGCGGCGTCACTGCTGCTGCACCCGACACACATGTGGTGGGTATGAATGAGGGAGTGAGTGATGCGGGCAAGGGTGGTGAGGGTGGGGATGAGGGTGGGGAGGCTGGACAGGGCAGTGAGAAGCAGGTTGTGGGTGGAGTCGGGAGCGGTGAGAGGAAGGGAAAAAGGAAAACGGACCAAAAATGGAGGGGATGTGGGGGAATCTGCCAAGAGCAGTGGGGTAGAGGCTGTGGGTGAGGTGGGAAGTGGGGAGGAGGAAGGAAAACAAGACATAGAAGGGGAAAAAAACAAACAAAAAAAGATTAAAAAAACAAAAAATATTGGTGATGGTGGTGATGGTGGCACGGGCTTAGAGGTGGAAGTGGGAATGGGGTGGAGAATAATGAGGAAAGTGAGAAAAGGAAGGGAAAAAAGACGAGGACAGGGGTGGTGAGAAGCCCATAGAGGGGGTAGGACAGGTGGGTGGAGTCGAAGAGGTGG
The DNA here is from genome assembly GCF_029220125.1 of Pseudoliparis swirei. Lineage (NCBI taxonomy): Eukaryota > Metazoa > Chordata > Actinopteri > Perciformes > Liparidae > Pseudoliparis > Pseudoliparis swirei. Next base: position 28,252,414 of record NC_079406.1, read on the forward strand.
AGGAGGACGGTGCAGGGGAGGAGGGGGCGGAGCAGGTAGAGATGGATGAGGAGGAAGCAGGGGGGCAGAAAGTGGCCTCGAAAGGAAGAAGAGTGGCCAGAGTGCTGGCAGCGAGGCCAAAGCCAGCAGGGTGGAGGAGAGGAGGAGGAGTCAAGGGGCGGGGCCGGTGGAGGACAGTAGTGACGAGGAGGGGGCAGAGGACAGCGACTCTCCTCTGATTTTAACAAACAGTCAAAAACAAAAGCTTTATCACGGTGACGAAATCAGCCTGTTTTACACAAAACAAAAACAAACAAAAGAAAAGTGGAGGTCAGGGATCACTTCCTGACCTCGTGATTCTGTGCAGTCGTGCGATATCATATGAAAAAGTTTGAAAAGCAAGAGGTTTTAGGATTAAAAGATTTTACTCAAAGTAAAGGTGCATCCAGCAGGGGAGGTGGAAGCTCCAATGTGGGTTTTATTTGATTTGTTGATTTTAAGTTTTATTTGTTTTTAAACTCTTTTCTTTTAATGAACACATTCAGAGTCGGAGTTTTAAGCGTAAATGGGCGAGGACAGTAAGAAGAACATCTATTTATGAATTTAACAAGATGAAGGCCAACGATGTTCTCTTCTTACAAGAACGCCAGCGACAGCACCAGAGGCGGACTGGAGGAGGGAGTGCGGGGGGGAAGTCCTCCTGAGCCACAACACCAACCTCAGCGGAGGAGTGGGCTTCCTCTTCTCCAGGGCCTTCAGCCCGCGGTCACTGGAGGTCAAACACATCGTGGAGGGGAGGCTGTTCTTTGTGAAAGCACGGTTCGACCTTTTTAGCGTGGTTTAATAAATATCTATGCTCCAACAACTGGGACAGAGAGGCAGCTGTTTTTATCCAAAGTTAATGATGTTTTAAATGACTGTGCCTCGGAGGATTTTTATTCTTCGGGGGATTTAACTGCACAGAGGATGATTTTAATGACAGAAACCACACAGAGCCACATCAGCTTCACAGCAGGTGCTGAGGAGGCTGGTCCATTCTCATGGCCTGGTGGACGTGTGGAGAAGGATGCATCCGGACTGCCGACAGTACACATGGTCCCACGTTAGGGAGGAAGGATCTCCTCAGCCAGGTTAGACCGTATTTATGTTTTAAGCACCATTTAATATTTTTAAAATGTGCAGCATTATTCGGCTGGTTTACTGATCATTCTTTGCTTTTATTTCATGTTTTATTAGGAATTTTTACCTAGGGCGCATATTGGCATTTAAATTCAGTTTTAACCTTGATAGGAGTTTTAGAGGTGTTGTTTTATTTTGGAGTGTTTTTAGGCTGAGGAAGAGAGATTTTAACAGTCATAGGCAGTGGTGGGACCGCGGTACGGTGAAATTAAGCTCCTTTGTCAGCAGCACACTTTCAACGTCACTAGAGGCGTCACCAGATCTATGAAGGACCTGGAGACTGAGATAGTGGACCTAGAAAGTTTGGCGAGTCCACAGGAGATCGAGGACATATTGAAGTCCTCAAAAGTAAAAAGCGGCTCTCGCCGACCTGTTCGAGATTAAAGTACAAGGCGCACTGGTCAGGTCGATTCCAGACCATCGCGGAGATGGACACTCCTCTAGCTTCTTCTTGGCCTGGAGAAGAGGGTGGGCAGGGGCGAGTGATCCACTCACTGCTGACGGACGCAGGGCAGCCAGTTGTGGAGCCAAGCCAGATCCGGAAGCGAGCGGTGGGGTTTTACTCCTCCCTTTATGCCACTGAGTATAGAGAGGAGGAAGAGTCGACGGAGGGGCTCTGTGGGGAGCTGCCTCAGGTCTCCGAGGAGACCAATGAGGAGCTCGACAGACCCATAACCCCCCAAGAGCTGAAAGCTGCCCTGCAGGGAATGCAGGGAGGGCGCGCCCCCGGGATCGACGGCCTCCCGCTGAGTTTTACAAGAAATACTGGGATGTCCTCGGAAGGACATCCTAGGCGTCTTCAACGAGTCTGGCCTCTGGTTCCATGCCGATGTCCTGCCGGAGGCAGTGCTGGCGCTACTGCCAAAAGGAAACCCGCAGGACATCGGTAACTGGCGCCTGTGTCTCTGCTGTGTGTGGATTACAAGCTTCTGTCCAGGGTCCTGGCCTCCAGGCTGAGGGAGCTATGGAGCAGGTCCTCCATCGGGACCAGACCTACTGTGTGCCCGGCAGGTCCATGGTGGACAACGTCCACCTCATTCGGGACGTTTTGGAGGTCTCCAGCTCGTTGGGTATGGATACTGGTCTGATTTCTCTAGATCAGGAAAAGGCTTTTGACCGCGTTGAACACGGCTTCCTCTGGAAAGTTCTGGGGAAGTTTGGGTTCAGCGCTGGCTTCATAGCTAAGATCAAGGTGTTGTACAGTAATGTTGAGTGTGCTGAAGATAAACGGCAGGCTGTGTGCTCCTTTTAGAGTGAGTAGAGGGTCCGGCAGGGCTGTGCTCTGTCCGGGATGCTCTCACTCTCCCTCGAGCCCCTCCTCATTAAAATACGCTCTAGCCTGCATGGTTTAGTTTTACCTGGTTTTAATGGAAGAATGATTTTATCGGCGTATGCCGACGACGTCGTTGTTTTTATTAAAAGCCAAAAAGATGTAAACCTTTTAAATCAAATAGTACATGATTTTAGCAGGGCATCATCAGCGAGGGTGAACTGGAAGAAAAGCGAAGCCCTCGCTGTGGGGGAGTGGCGTGGCGGCCTCGGTTCTTCCACAAAAGCTCATATGGAAGGCGGACGGTTTTAAATATTTAGGAATATACCTGGGAAACCGAGCATGGTCCAGAAGAACTGGGAGGCGTCACAGAGAAGATAGAGGGAAACTTTCCAAGTGGAAGTGGCTGCTCCCAGATGTCTTTTAAAGGTAGAGTACTGGTTTTAAACAATCTTATTGCATCCCAACTGTGGCACAGGTTGACCGTGTTAGACCCTCCTCGGCTTCTTAGCCAACATACAAAAGAAGATGGTGGATTTCTTTTGGGAGGGTCTACACTGGGTGCCACAGGGGTGCTGTTTTTAGCCAGAGAGGAGGGACAGGGCCTTGTCCACCTGGCCAGCAGACGCCACTTTTAGATTACAGTTTGTTCAGAAGTTTTAACGAGTCCGGGGTTTTTAGTGTGGCGAGGCGTGGCCAGCTGCATCCTCAGACGTGCTGACAACCTGGGGCTGGATACTGCTCTGTTTTAATAGACCCCAGCTTTTTAAAACTAAGTGGGCTGCCTCCTTTTTATCAGGGTGTTTTTAAGTCGTGGGCCCTTTTTAAACACGAAAGGTGCTCACAGTCTGACTCTCTGTTCTGGTTGTTGAGAGAACCATTAATTTATAAAGCGAGAATGGACATTAGCAGCAGCGTCACCCCTGGACTAGCAGGCGCTGCTGCGAACAAACCCTTTGCCTGCAGCAGTCGGTGGATGCAGTGGGGCCGACGCTGAGCGACCCCGGCCCTGGACTCCCTGCTGGGTCTGCATTCCGACCGGGTGGCGAGGAGGCTCCTGGAGCTGTGGAGGCAGAGGCTGACCGGGTTGGAGAGGAGCCTCCTCAACGACTACAGCCAGCAGAGGACAGAGCCGGACCCTGCAGACCCCTTCCCAGACATCTCCCTCAGCCTGGGGCTAGGGGGACTCACCGCCCCTGCTAGGCAGGCCACCCAGAAAACTGCACACTGAACAAAGCAGACAAGAAGACTTTGTATTTTAACCTCGTGAAGAGTATCAACAGGTCCAGACTGTGCAACAGACCGCCCACTGTGTGGTCAGAGAGACTTGGGCATGGAGGCCCTGGCCCGCAGTGGGGGTCCTATACAAGCCTCCCTGAAGAAAAGGACCGCTGACCTCCAGTGGCGGATTTTACGGTGCTGTCGCGTCCAACGCTTTTATTTGATAATCAATCCCGCTGTCCTGAGCCAGTGCCCTTCTGTGACCTCCGGAGACTATTTACCATGTTTTTAACGAGTGTAAGAGACTTTTGAGTTTCTTCGCTCTTTTAACATTGGTTTTAGTCTTTTAATGTGGCTTTTACAGAAGGTTTTTATCATGGGAGCTGCCTACAAAAAGACGGAAAAAGAAAAATGGCAGCTCCTTTATTTTTTATCCGGCGAAGCCAAAATGGCCATATATTAAACAAGGAAGTCCCGGGTGGAAAACAGAGAGGGGCAGGAAGCCGGGGCAGTGTGGCTCTGTAACATCAGAGCCAGACTCTGGCTGGAGTTCAGGTTTTATAAACACATTGGAGACCTGGATGCTTTTAAACAACGCTGGTGTTTTAACGGTATTGTTTGCTCTGTGGTGGAAGAGGAGCTGGAGTTTGCACCACTTTTTATGAGGTAAAACATGTTTTATTTGTTTTTAATGTTTTATTTTTGGTTGTGGTGTTTTTTTATTTTTAACAGCTTAATTTTTTTAAGCACTTTATTTTTAAGAAGCTATGTAAAAGCTGAGAAAATGTGAAATAAAGTGTTTTTCAAAAATCAAAAAAATCTCTGTCTCTCTCCCCATCTCTCTCTGTCTCTCCCCCCCTCTCTCTCTCTCCCCCCCCTCTCTCTCTCTCCCTCTCTCTCTCTCCCCATCTCTCTCTCCCCCCTCTCTCTCTCCTCCCCCCTCTCTCTCTCTCTCTCCCTGACACCTCCTCTCTCGCCTAAAACACAAGTAAAGAAGAAGTAGGAAAGAGCGAGAGAAAGTATTAAAGGAAAGAAGGACCACCAAGGGAGGAGGAGTCGGGAAGGAGTAGAGGACTCATGAGGAATAAGGAAAGGAGATAGAAGGAGGAATAGAAAGGAAACGGTCTGAACAGAACCATAGGAGGTAAGGAAGGAAAGGAGGAGACACAGAAGATACCAAGGAAATAAATCAGAAAGGAAGGAAAAGGAATGAGGAGGTAGGGAAGGAAAAGGATGACACGTAATCAAGAAGTAAAGAGTTGCAGAAGGAGGTAGAGGACAGAGTCGTGTTTCAAACTTTCCTCCCTGAGAGTTTTACTTTCATTTCTCCGGGCAGCGATTAAACCGTGATGAGGGGGGGGGGGGGGGGGGGCTTACCGTGGAGGTTATCACACCCAGGTGGAGGGATCACCTCTCATTTACATAAACTGCCGCTTACGGACGTGTAGCACCTGCTCCTCCGCTCCTCCGCACGCAGCCGGCCGGGGTCGGAGGTCACGGCCAGATAGCGGGGGGGGGGGGGGGGGCGAGGGCTCTGAGGTCAACGGAGGTCAATGTTCAGGAGCTTCGTTATTATAAAGTTAATGTTCACTTCAAACCAAGGAAGACAGAAGTTTAGACCCCAAGAAAGGGTTTAGTTTTAGTATATATACTAGGGCTGTGAAACGATTACAATTTTTAATCGGGTTAATCACAGGTTTTTGTGGATTAATCATGATTAATCACATATTACCGATATTCTCGGTATATTTTGTGAGAACATAGAGATTTATGACAAAAGACGGATATATACATTTATACATTCTTCTATACAATGGTGCTGCAACTCAGCAGTTATTTAGCAGTTTTCTTCCATATGGAACATTAATACATCTTCATCCTAAACAGGATGTTTAACCCTCCTGTTACCTTTCGGGTCAATTTGACCCCATTCAATGTTTAATGTCGGTGTTCTTTGGGGTCAATTTGACCCCAGGCTGTATTTCACTGTGTCAAACATATCAGAAATATCAACTTTTTTATTTATTTAAAGGGCTATTTAGGTAGTCAACAAACAAACATAAATTACCTCACACTTAAACTTGGGAAGCAATATTAATTCTAATAATTTTCTGGAGGTTTTAATTGCTGGGGTCAAATTGACCCCGAGGGTAAAATATGTTAGTAAATGTAAAGGTAACAGGAGGGTTAAACAGAGCATTTTTCTCTTGTTTGTCAACTATTAACTCCACCATGATACAATCTAAAGGCCTCTAGTCCTCCTCTAGCAGCTGCTGAGGCAAACTGACTGTGTGGGTTTTCTTCATGAACTGGGCCGTGATGAAAGGGACGGCGGGGACACCGCTGCAAAGCTGAAACCTCACCGGCCCGGACAGGTGGACAGATTGACAAGTGACTTTTTTTTGCTCGGTCGATGCGGCGCACGGAGCTCTGTGGCGCGAGGCGGAGATCGATAAGTGTTACGCAACGCGAAGAGACAGAAATGACATGCTGCTGTGGAGATACGATCAACAACAGACGTTTAGTTTAATAAAAGAACAAAGACGTGCTCTAGAGAACATGTCCGGGGGCGGGCCAATCTCTTTAATGTCATGCGATCTACCGACACTACGCCGCGATCGACTGGCAGGTCGCGATCAACGTGTTGAGACCCTGATCTACAGGAAGTAAAAGTCGTCACAAGGTTTCCGGAGGTGAACCTGCGGAAGGATCATTACCGATGAACAGACCGTCTGCATGAGAGCGGACAGAGTTCAGATTGAAGTGGTGGATTGGAAGCTCATTCTGCAAGTGACTTTTTTCGTCCCAGCGACCAACAACAGGCGGATTGGAAGCTCATTCTGCGCATGCGTTAAATCGTTAAAAAAAATAACTAGTTAAACCTGTAATTGGATTAACTGAGTTAACGCGTTATTTTCCACAGCACTACTTTAAATAAATAAAAAAGTTGATATTTCTTATGTTTGACACAGTGAAAAACAGCCTGTGGTCAAATTGACCCCAAAGAAAACCGACATTAAACATTGAATGGGGTCAAATTGACCCGAAAGGTAACAGGAGGGTTAAACATCCTGTTTAGGATGAAGATGTATTAATGTTCCATATGGAAGAAAACTGCTAAATAACTGCTGAGTTGCAGCACCATTGTATAGAAGAATGTATAAATGTATATATCCGTCTTTTGTCATAAATCTCTATGTTCTCACAAAATATACCGAGAATATCGGTAATATGTGATTAATCATGATTAATCCACAAAAACCTGTGATTAACCCGATTAAAATTGTAATCGTTTCACAGTCTAGTATATATACTAAACTAAACCCTGACAGATAAGGAGCGTCCTTAATCTTCTCGTACGTCTTTCGTCTCAGTGTATCTGCGATAATGCCAACACACTGTGCGCATGCTGTGTCGTTATTGTATGTTGCGTTTAGTTTGACACCATTCTTCCTTTGTAGATCAAGTTGGCCTTTAAATTTCGTAAAAGGCAGTTCTTCTTTGGCAATGAAATACGCCGTGTTAAACTTCAATAGCAATTCGGCCTCCTCGGCGCACTGGTTAGCCTCTTGTCTTCTCAATGGACTGGGAGTGGAGCTTTCATTGCACAGGTCGCGGCACATCTTATGTTTCAGACTGGCGTTGTTTGATCAGCGTGTCGTGTTTTCATTGTGTCGTGCCAGTCTTATCAGCACATGTCGTGTTCCCCGCATGTTGTGGGAATCGACAGCAGAATGTACAGTTCATTGAGTTGCTCTCCCTGAAATACCTCAGCCAGGTGAACTCGCGCAGCCACTCATTGCCAAAGCTGAACTTCCTGCCTTTTTTCGCCACGACCGTTTCCTCACAATCTGAGTCGGACTCATTCTCTGGATTTGTCTTCTCTATATCATGAGGTTTAGGAAGAAAGTACGAACTGATAGTCCGCTTCGCCATTGTCCATTCATTGTTTACAGGAGACACCGCTATGTCAAATCTTTGGATTCGAGCGATAACCCCCAAGACCCGCCTCTTTTCACACATTAGCCAATAACCGTGGTCATCCCCCCCTTCCCGCTGTCAATCACCCCCCCCCCACACACAGGCCAGCCTTCTTCTTCTTCTTCTTCTGTTTTCGTCTCCTTTCTTCTTCTTCTGGAGTTAATGTCGGTTAGCAAACCAGTCATTCAGGCATTACCGCTAACAATAGTGGGCTGAAGTGTAGAACAAGTTTGTCAGCAACAACAATATTTAATAAAAAAATAAATAATAATCTGCTAATTTACTGGTCGCGCATGCGCGAGTTGATGAAAAATGTACTCGCACTGTGTCTAATTTTAGGCGCAAAATGCGATCATTTGGTCGCAGTCTGGAGCCCTGCACATACATATATATATATATACATATATATATATATATGTATATGAATAATTATATATACACATGGACATGTAGCAGGGTAGCAGATTAACAGGTTAGCAGGTTAGCATGTAGCAGGTTAGCATGTAGCAGGGCAGCAGATTAACAGGTTAGCAGGTTAGCATGTAGCAGGGCAGCAGATTAACAGGTTAGCAGGTAGCAGGTTAGCAGTGTAGCAGGTTAGCATGTAGCAGGGCAGCAGATTAACAGGTTAGCAGGGTAGCAGGTTAGCATGTAGCAGGTTAGCATGTAGCAGGGTAACGGTGCCCTTAGTTTAAAGGTCACAGAGAACTAGCGGGATTAGCTTCATGCTAATTCCCTGAACATAAACCGGGTCTGGTCCCATGAAGACCCCTTGTGGGCGGGAGGGGACTGCTGAGGAGTCCAGCTGGCTCTGTGTTAATATTGTTCTCCAATTTATCCTCCGTCATTTATCCTCCTCTCCGTGGAAGGAGCCCCCGCTGCCATCTTTTTATTATTTATGACGTGATTAACAATCTGCCGGAGAAGCTGAGATCCATAAAAGCCCCGAGAGGAAAAGTGGAAGAGAAAGAAATCATCATCATCGTCTTCATCTTCTTCTTCATCATTTTCTTCTTCTATTTCTTCTTCTACTTCTTCCTCATGAGACGATGCTGCTGAGCTTGTTAGACTGGGGTTCAGGCAGGGGGGTCTAAACACATCCATCCATCTATGTATAAATACATAATATATATATATTTTATCATACATATGAAAATATAGAAACTTTAAAAAAATATATTAAAAAATATATATATATTTTTTTACAAATATGCAAATAGAAAACAATATATAAATAAAAAATAAAAATATAAAATCATATAATACAATATAAAAATAAATATATGAAAAGCATATAAATAAATAAATAACAAAAAATGAAGAAAAAATAATAATATATATTATCATACATCTGAAAATATATGAATTTAAAAGAATATATATACAAATATATATACATTTTGTTTTTAAATAAACAAATAAAATAAAAAATGTAAATTAAAATATAAAAGCATATAAATACAATATATGAATAAATATATGAAAAGCATATAAATAACATATATAAATAAATATATAAAAACATATACATTTCATATTTCTCCTCTTCCTCCAGAAGGAAGCGATGTCCAGCACGCTCTGGTTTCACCTCCTCTGCTCAGTGACTCATCAGAACACTGAGCTCAGATAGCGTCTCCGACAACGACGAGAAGGCCTACCTGGAGGAAGTTGCTGATCTGTCACTCTGGTGCCAGGACAACAGCCTCATCATGAATGTCACCAAAACTAAGGAGCTGATTGTGGACTTTAGGAGGGTACAACAACAGAGGACGTACTCACCACTGGGGATTAACGGGACTACTGTGGAGAGGGTGAGCGGGTATAAATACCTGGGAGTCCACATCACCGAGGATCTGACATGGTCAACAAACACAGACACTCTGGTGAGAAAGGCAAGGCAGCGCCTCTACCACCTCAGGCAGCTGAGGAAATTTAAAGTTTCCCAGAGGATCCTTCAGTCCTTCTACTCTGGAGCTGTGAGAGCGTCCTGACAGGAAGCATCACAGCCTGGTTTGGCAACTGCTCCGCTCAGGACAGGAAGGCTCTGCAGAGAGTAGTGCGTTCGGCTGAGCGCACTATTGACACTACACTCCCCACCCTGCAGGACTTGTACACCAGGAGGTGCAGAACCAGAGCCGGCAGGATCATGAAGGATCCTCACCACCCCAACAACAGACTGTTTCAGCTGCTGCGGTCAGGCAGGCGCCTCCGTAGTCACGCTGCAAGAACAGAGACTGAGACGGAGTTTCTTTCCTCAGGCCATCAGGACTGTGAACTCCGACCTCACCAGGACCCCCACATAGACCCACACAACTGCCCCTCTTAGGCACACACACACACACACACACACACACACTTACTGTAAATATTGTGTTGTTTTTTATTTGTAAATAGTGTGTACTTGTTGCCCTTGCACATTCCTGCTGAGCATTGCCACTTTCATTTCACTGCACACCCTGTGTGTGTATGTGACAAATAAAACATCTTGAATCTTGAATCTTGAATCTTGAACCCGCTAATGTGCAATTAAAGAAAACAAGCGCACGGCCTCATCAACGCGCGCCTGTCACAGTTTATCATGTTCCTAAAGCACTATAGCCACGGGATTTAATTAGGGAGACGGCGCTGAATGTTTCAGCTGCTGCTCTACGACAGCAGGGCCTCCTGCTGGAGCTACGAGAGGAGGACATGAGGACATGAGGATATGAGGACATGAGGACATGAGGACATGAGGATATGAGGACATGAATACATGAGGGCATGAGGACATGAGGACATGAGGGCATGAGGACATGGAGACATGAAGATATGAAGACATGAGGATATGAGGACATGACTACATGAGGGCATGAGGATATGCGGCCATGAGGACATGAGGACATGAGAACATGAGGACATGAGGACATGAGGGCATGGAGACCATGAGGATATGAGGACATGAGGACATGACTACATGAGGGCATGAGGACATGAGGACATGAGGACATGAGGATATGAGGACATGAGGACATGACTACATGAGGGCATGAGGACATGAGAACATGAGGATATGAGGACATGAATACATGAGGACATGAAGACATGAGGACATGAGGGCATGAGGACATGAAGACATGAGGACATGAGGACATGAGGGCATGAGGACATGGAGACATGAAGACATGAAGATATGAAGACATGAGGATATGAGGACATGACTACATGAGGGCATGAGGACATGAGGATATGCGGCCATGAGGACATGAGGACATGAGAACATGAGGACATGAGGACATGAGGGCATGGAGACCATGAGGATATGAGGACATGAGGACATGACTACATGAGGACATGAGGACATGAGGACATGAGGACATGACTACATGAGGGCATGAGGACATGAGAACATGAGGATATGAGGACATGAATACATGAGGGCATGAGGACATGGAGACATGAAGATATGAAGACATGAGGATATGAGGACATGACTACATGAGGGCATGAGGACATGAGGATATGCGGCCATGAGGACATGAGAACATGAGGACATGAGAACATGAGGACATGAGGGCATGGAGACCATGAGGATATGAGGACATGAGGACATGAGGACATGACTACATGAGGGCATGAGGACATGAGGATATGAGGACATGAGGACATGACTACATGAGGGCATGAGGACATGAGAACATGAGGATATGAGGACATGAATACATGAGGACATGAAGACATGAGGACATGAGGGCATGAGAACATGAGGATATGAGGACATGACTACATGAGGGCATGAGGACATGAGAACATGAGGATATGAGACCATGAGGACATGAGAACATGAGGACATGAGGGCATGAGAACATGAGGACATGAGGGCATGAGGACATGGAGACCATGAGGATATGAGGACATGAAGACATGAGGATATGAGGACATGAGGACATGGAGACCATGAATACATGAAGACATGAGGATATGAGGCCATGAGAACATGAAGACATGAGGACATGAGGACATGAGGACATGGAGACCATGAGGACATGAGGGCATGAGGACATGGAGACCATGAGGATATGAGGACATGAGGACATGGAGACCATGAATACATGAGGACATGAAGACATGAAAACATGAGGATATGAGGACATGAGGACATGAGGACATGAAGACATGAGGACATGGAGACCATGAATACATGAGGACATGAAGACATGAGGACACGAGGACATGAAGACATGAGGACATGGAGACCATGAGGACATGAGGCCATGAAGACATGAGGACATGAAGACAAGAGGATATGAGGACATGAGGCCATGAAGACATGAGAACATGAGGACATGAAGATATGAGGACATAAAGACATGAAGACATGAAGACATGAGAACATGAGGACATGAAGACATGAGGACATGAAGACGTTAAGACATGAATACATGAGGATATGAGGACATGGAGACATGAAGACATGGAGACATGAGACCATGAGGATATGAGGACATGAGGCCATGAGGCATCTATAGATGCGATATATGCTATAGAGCAGCGGTTCCCAAACTTTTTAGGCCACGCACCCCCAATCCCCCACACCTTAAAAGAAAACGCAACAGCGTTGCGCGCGCCGGCATCGAGCCGAGAAGAGTTGTGTGTGTGTGTGGGGGGGGGGGGGGGGCGACCACGATCGACGTATTGAGCACCCCTGCATTCAAACATTAAATAGCCGAGAGTTTTTTTCAGCGTGAGAAATACGATTTGTGGCGGGAGTGCGTGAGTTAAGACCGAAATGCGTGAGTCTCACGCTCAATGCGTGACACTTGAGTCAGTGGCGGCTGGTGAATTTGGGGGGGGGGGGGGGGGCACAGTTTAAAGATCACTCAACAATGAGAAGAAAAGAGGTTTTGAGTAGAATATTGTAAAAAACAAAGCTTTATTTCAAGAACACAGCGTGCTCAACACTGTCCAATAACAACTATCAACACACTGTAACTTTGGGCATGAGAGGTTCAGAGCAGCTTTAAGGAACATTGGGTTGGGTTTCAGAGGTTTACAGAATAAAAGAGTTTCACCCTCACATGAAAGAGGTTCAGAGCAGAATAGAGTCAGAAAGAGATCACATGTTACGTTGGGGGACAGAGCAGACCCACTACTGTAAAGACAAGTAGCCTCCTCTCTTTAAAGTGGTCACTTTACTCTCTGGTTAAAGTCCATCATGTCTGTAACCAGCCTGTTTCCATTATCCTGGAGGGAATGTGTCTGTTTTTCAGAACTTCTTCGTTGTGTTTCGATGCAGTTCGGTCTCCTTCTGCTGACTGTAAACAGGGTTAGCTTCAGGCTGTTAGCGAGTTAGCTCCATGCTCTTAGCTAGATAACTGCGTTAACATTTGTGCTTTCCACTTGTCTGCAGCTCTTTAGATCCCTCCCCCCGTTGTAGTCCAGAGAGTTTCAGTCCCTTTGGAACAACAGACAGGGGAAATTAAACAGCGCATTACTCACTGAGCCTCCAGCTAACAGCTCCGTTAGCTACCTGCTCCCGTAGCTCCGTGGAGCTCTCTGGCTGAGGGAACGCCGGTCTCTGATTTGCCGAATAGTCCAATCACGTGAAATAATAAAACCATGTCATTGGCCAACGAGCGCACATTTTTGCGACCCAAGATTCACGGTTTCATCCGCCAATGAGAAGCCGTCCTTGCCGAAACGACTGAAATGTTGTATCGATGCCGTACACACGTTAGATCGCCTCGGAAAAGGGGAGGGGCTTCTCTCCGTGATAATGGCGATATATTATTTTTTTTCACATTAACATAAGTGGTTGTTGACAGGCTGACGGTCTCCCACACACATTTAGCGCGTCAACACGGTATATTTACTATTTAAATGATTTGGCATATAATGTTTTTTGACAGGATGTTTTTTCTTCTTTTCTTCTTCTTTTTTTTTTTCATCTACAAATTTTAAGAGGGGCGGCGCCCTAGCGCCCCCTATGGACGAACCACCACTGGTGAGAGCCCTGAGAATGTTTAATATTAATTATTACACCATTAGACCACCATTACATTTTTCCTCTCGCGCACCCCTAGAGACAGCTCGCGCACCACACTTTGGGAATCCTTGCTATAGAGGCTATAGATGCTTTAGTTGTCAAGCTCCTCTTCTATGGAACCAGCTTCACCTTCAGTCCGGGAGGCAGACACAGTCACCTCGTTTAAGAGTAGACTGAAGACCTTCCTCTTTGACAGAGCTTATAGTTAGGGCTGAATCAGGTTCACCTGGTCCAGCCCCTTGATATGCTGCTATAGGCTTATAGCTGCCGGGGGACGTTTAGGATGCACTGAGTACCTATCTCCTCTTTTCTCTCCTTAAGGATGAATTTTCATCTCTCAATCACACGTTACTAACTCTGCTTTCTCCCCGGAAGTCCTTTTGACTTCACGTCTCATGGGGTCATCGGACCCTATGAGACGACATAGATCCTATCTGCTGATGGATCGTCTGGGTCGTGGAATTCCTGCTCATGACTACGCCACTGTCCTGTTGAGACTCCGCCCACTCCTCCTCCCCACCGCCATCTGCCTGATGGATCGTGGAGGTCTCCATCGTGGAATATGCCTACTATGAACTATTCATACACTCTGTCACATTCATTGAATGTATTTTAACTCTAAATCTGTCCTTCTGGTCACATGACATCTATTGTTCTGTCCATCCTGGAGAGGGATCCTCCTCTGTTCTCTCCTCAAGGGTTCTGACCTTCTTCCCCCTGAAGGGTTATTTGGGAGTTTTTCCTCATCCGATGTGAGGTCAAAGGTCAAAGGTCAGGGATGTCTATATGTACAGATTGTAAAGCACTCCGAGACACATTTGTAATTTGTGAAATTGGGCTGTACGAATAAACTGAATTGAATTGAATATAGAGGCTATATATGCTATAGAGGCTATAGAGGCTATAGAGGCTATATATGCTATAGAGGCTATAGAGGCTATAGAGGCTATATATGCTATAGAGGCTATAGAGGCTATATATGCTATAGAGGCTATAGAGGCTATAGAGGCTATAGAGGCTATATATGCTATAGAGGCTATATAGGCTATAGAGGCTATATATGCTATAGAGGCTATATAGGCTATAGGCTATAGAGGCTATATATGCTATAGAGGCTATATAGGCTATAGAGGCTATATATGCTATAGAGGCTATATATGCTATAGAGGCTATATAGGCTATAGAGGCTATATGCTATAGAGGCTATATATGCTATAGAGGCTATATAGGCTATAGAGGCTATATATGCTATAGAGGCTATATAGGCTATAGAGGCTATATAGGCTATATATGCTATAGAGGCTATATAGGCTATAGAGGCTATATAGGCTATAGAGGCTATAGGCTATAGAGGCTATATGCTATAGAGGCTATATGCTATAGAGGCTATATGCTATGGGGCTATATATGCTATAGAGGCTATATGCTATAGAGGCTATATATGCTATAGAGGCTATATATGCTATAGAGGCTATATGTGCTATAGAGGCTATATGCTATGGGGCTATAGAGGCTATATATATGCTATAGAGCTATATATGCTATAGAGGCTATAGGCTATAGAGGCTATATATGCTATAGAGGCTATATATGCTATAGAGGCTATATGGGCTATAGAGGCTATATATGCTATAGAGGCTATATATAGGCTATAGAGGCTATATAGGCTATGGGGCTATATGCTATAGAGGCTATATATGCTATAGAGGCTATATGGGCTATAGAGGCTATATGTATAGAGGCTATAGGGCTATGGGACTATAGGCTATGGGCTATAGAGGCTATAGAGGCTATGAGGCTATATATGCTATAGAGGCTATATGGGCTATGGGGCTATATAGCTATAGAGGCTATAGGCTATAGAGGCTATATAGCTATAGAGGCTATAGGCTATAGAGGCTATATGGGCTATAGAGGCTATATGCTATGGGGCTATAGAGGCTATATAGCTATAGAGGCTATAGAGGCTATGGGGCTATATGCTATAGAGGCTATATATGCTGAGGCTATAGGGCTATGGAGGCTATATAGCTATAGAGGCTATATGTGCTATGGGCTATATAGGCTATAGGCTATAGAGGCTATAGCTATGGGCTATATGCTATAGAGGCTATAGCTATGGGCTATATATATGAGGCTATATAGGCTATAGAGGCTATATATGCTATAGAGGCTATATATGCTATAGAGGCTATATGGGCTATAGAGGCTATATGCTATAGAGGCTATATGCTATAGAGGCTATATGCTATAGAGGCTATATATGCTATAGAGGCTATATATGCTATAGAGGCTATATATGCTATAGAGGCTATATATGCTATAGAGGCTATATAGGCTATAGAGGCTATATATGCTATAGAGGCTATAGAGGCTATAGAGGCTATATATGCTATAGAGGCTATATATGCTATAGAGGCTATATATGCTATGAGGCTATATAGGCTATAGAGGCTATATATGCTATAGAGGCTATATATGCTATAGAGGCTATATAGGCTATAGAGGCTATATATGCTATAGAGGCTATATATGCTATAGAGGCTATATATGCTATAGAGGCTATATATGCTATAGAGGCTATATATAGGCTATAGAGGCTATGCTATGAGCTAGGCTATAGAGGCTATATATGCTATAGAGGCTATATATGCTATAGAGGCTATAGAGGCTATATATGCTATAGAGGCTATATAGGCTATAGAGGCTATATAGGCTATAGAGGCTATATAGGCTATAGAGGCTATAGAGGCTATATAGGCTATAGAGGCTATAGCTATAGAGGCTATAGAGGCTATATATGCTATAGAGGCTATATATGCTATAGAGGCTATATAGGCTATAGAGGCTATATATGCTATAGAGGCTATATATGCTATAGAGGCTATATAGGCTATAGAGGCTATATATGCTATAGAGGCTATATAGGCTATAGAGGCTATAGAGGCTATAGAGGCTATAGAGGCTATATATGCTATAGAGGCTATATAGGCTATAGAGGCTATATAGGCTATAGGCTATGGGGCTATATATGCTATAGAGGCTATATATGGGCTATAGAGGCTATATATGCTATAGAGGCTATATAGGCTATATGCTATGGAGGCTATATGCTATAGAGGCTATATATGCTATGAGGCTATATGCTATAGAGGCTATAGAGGCTATATATGCTATAGAGGCTATATAGATGCTATAGAGGCTATATATGCTATGGGGCTATATATGCTATGGGGCTATATAGGCTATAGGCTATAGAGGCTATATGCTATAGAGGCTATATATGCTATAGAGGCTATATATGCTATAGAGGCTATATGTGCTATAGAGGCTATATAGGCTATGAGGCTATATATGCTATGGAGGCTATATGTGCTATGGGCTATATAGGCTATAGAGGCTATATATGCTATGAGGCTATATAGCTATAGAGGCTATATATGCTATAGAGGCTATATGCTATAGGCTATAGCTATATATGCTATGAGGCTATATGCTATAGAGGCTATATGCTATAGAGGCTATATAGGCTATAGAGGCTATAGAGACTATAGAGGCTATAGAGGCTATATATGCTATAGAGGCTATAGAGGCTATAGAGGCTATAGAGGCTATAGAGGCTATATAGGCTATAGAGGCTATATATGCTATAGAGGCTATATATGCTATAGAGGCTATAGAGGCTATATAGGCTATATAGGCTATAGAGGCTATATATGCTATAGAGAGCCACTGCCGCCTCACAGCTGTGGAACAGTTGGAGGAAGTGTTGTTTACAACTACACCGTGACGTCTCCCTCGCCCCCCCCCCCCCCCACCCTCTCTCTCTTCTGGCGGTGAGAGAACGTTCCGGGCGGCAAAGCGAGGACTCGCTCTCCGCTAATCGTCTTTTAACAGCCGGCAGAGAGAAAAATAAAGGAATGCTTCACCGGCTGCGAGAAAGAAACAAAAGGTCGGCGAGGACGAAGCTCCCCGACCTTCAGGAGGAGAAACAACGACACCTCCATCAGGAGGAGCCACTGGTGGAGCAGGAGGAGGAGCCACAAAGTACTGGGAACAGAGGCGTGGTATTCTAACGTTAATTAATGTATTTTTACTTGATGCTCTTACTTTTCTCCTCCTCTTCTTCACTTTTTCTTCCTCTTACTCCTCCTCCTCACCCCTCCTCCTACTCCACCTCCTCCTTTTCCAATTCCTCCTCCTCTTCCTCCTCCGGCTCCTCTTCTTCCTCCTCTTCCAGCTCCTCACTCCCCCCTCCTCCTCCTCCTCCTCCTGCAGGAGGTCACACCTGAGTCTCTCTCTCTGCTGAAGATCTTTCTGCTCTGTGTTTCATATTTTCACCTCTTCCTCCTCCTCCCTCCTCCTCGTCCTCTTCCTCCTCCCACTCCTTTTCCTCCTCCTCCTCCTCCTCATCGTCTATTCTCACGACCCTCCTTTTCCTCCTCCTCCTCCTGCAGGAGGTCACACCTGAGTCTCTCTCTCTCCGCTGAAGATCTTTCTCCTCCTTGTTTCATATTTTCATTTCTTTCTCCTCGTCGTTTGTTTTCATTTATTTTTTATTATTTTTCCGACTCGAGTCGTTTGACAGCTCCTCAAACCTCCGGCACACGAAACCTCGTACATCACGGAGCGAGGAGGAAACACGTCCCGCGCCTCCTGCTGATTTACAGCCAGCCAGAGGAGGCGCTCACACATCCTGATGATGACGAGGAGCCCTCTCTTCCTCGTGGGGGAACGGAGAGAATAAACAGGGATTCATTTTTATTAAACAATATTAAAGAAAGAAGAACTGAGACTCGAGTCGCCTGAAGAACGAGAAGAAATGAAACATCTGGCAGAATCCTCCTCTCATCTCCTCTTTTATTAAGCTCCTCCTCTCATCTCCTCTTTTATTAAGCTCCTCCTCTCATCTCCTCCTCTTTTTTAAAGCTCCTCCTCTCATCTCCTCCTCTTTTATTAAGCTCCTCCTCTCATCTCCTCCTTTTTTATTAGCTCCTCCTCTCATCTCCTCCTCTTTTATTAAGCTCCTCCTCTCATCTCCTCCTTTTTTATTAAGCTCCTCCTCTCATCCTCTTTAATTAGATCCTCCTCTCATCTCCTCCTCTTTTATTAAGCTCCTCCTCTCATCTCCTCCTCTTTTATTAAGCTCCTCCTCTCATCTCCTCCTTTTTTATTAAGCTCCTCCTCTCATCTCCTTTTTTATTAGCTCCTCCTCTCATCTCCTCCTCTTTTATTAAGCTCCTCCTCTCATCTCCTCCTTTTTTATTAAGCTCCTCTTCTCATCTCCTTTTTTATTAGCTCCTCCTCTCATCTCCTCCTCTTTTATTAAGCTCCTCCTCTCATCTCCTCCTTTTTTATTAAGCTCCTCCTCTCATCTCGTCCTCTTTTATTAAGCTCCTCCTCTCATCTCCTCCTTTATTCTGCGTTTCATTCCTTTTCTTTTCATCGTCTTCCATGAGGAAGAGAGCGAGGCGTTCAGGGGAACTCTGTGGAGATGAAACCTCTGAAGACGAGTCCACGGCGTTTCAGACGAGAGGAGGAGGAGCTTCTCTTGGACGGCTCTGGGATCCAAGATGGCGTCCTCACGAGGCTTCGGACCGGACGCCGTCTGGACGCCACTTCAAGAGACGCGGCGAATAACGGAGAGAACGTCACGCCGCCGGAAGGAGGAGGAGGAAGAGAAGTGTTCAGGAACATGGAGGAGGAAGAGAAGGAAGAAAAGGAGGAGGAAGAGGAAGCGGAGGAGGAAGAGGAGGAGGAGTAGGAAGAGAAAGAGGAAGAAGGAAGAGGAGGAAGAAGAAGAAGAAGAAGAAGAAGTCCTCTGTAGACCTCCGTGTAGTCCTGGTCCTCTATAGACCTCCGTGTAGTCCTGGTCCTCTAGAGACCTCAGTGTAGTCCTGGTCCTCTATAGACCTCAGTGTAGTCCTGGTCCTCTAGAGACCTCAGTGTAGTCCTGGTCCTCTAGAGACCTCAGTGTAGTCCTGGTCCTCTAGAGACCTCAGTGTAGTCCTGGTCCTCTATAGACCTCAGTGTAGACCTGGTCCTCTACAGACCTCAGTGTAGTCCTGGTCCTCTAGAGACATCAGTGTAGTCCTGGTCCTCTATAGACCTCAGTGTAGTCCTGGTCCTCTATAGACCTCAGTGTAGTCCTGGTCCTCTAGAGACCTCAGTGTAGTCCTGGTCCTCTATAGACCTCAGTGTAGTCCTGGTCCTCTAGAGACCTCAGTGTAGTCCTGGTCCTCTGTAGACCTCAGTGTAGTCCTGGTCCTCTATAGACCTCAGCGTAGTCCTGGTCCTCTAGAGACCTCAGTGTAGTCCTGGTCCTCTAGAGACCTCAGTGTAGTCCTGGTCCTCTAGAGACCTCAGTGTAGTCCTGGTCCTCTATAGACCTCAGTGTAGTCCTGGTCCTCTATAGACCTCAGTGTAGTCCTGGTCCTCTGTAGACCTCAGTGTAGTCCTGGTCCTCTAGAGACCTCAGTGTAGTCCTGGTCCTCTATAGACCTCAGTGTAGTCCTGGTCCTCTATAGACCTCAGTGTAGTCCTGGTCCTCTATAGACCTCAGTGTAGTCCTGGTCCTCTAGAGACCTCAGTGTAGTCCTGGTCCTCTAGAGACCTCAGTCTAGTCCTGGTCCTCTATAGACCTCAGTGTAGTCCTGGTCCTCTAGAGACCTCAGTGTAGTCCTGGTCCTCTATAGACCTCCGTGTAGACCTGGTCCTCTGTAGACCTCAGTGTAGTCCTGGTCCTCTGTAGACCTCAGTGTAGTCCTGGTCCTCTATAGACCTCAGTGTAGACCTGGTCCTCTATAGACCTCAGTGTAGTCCTGGTCCTCTATAGACCTCAGTGTAGTCCTGGTCCTCTATAGACCTCAGTGTAGTCCTGGTCCTCTATAGACCTCAGTGTAGTCCTGGTCCTCTAGAGACCTCAGTGTAGTCCTGGTCCTCTAGAGACCTCAGTGTAGACCTGGTCCTCCGTAGACCTCAGTGTAGTCCTGGTCCTCTAGAGACCTCCGTGTAGACCTGGTCCTCTATAGACCTCCGTGTAGTCCTGGTCCTCTAGAGACCTCAGTGTAGACCTGGTCCTCTATAGACCTCCGTGTAGACCTGGTCCTCTAGAGACCTCAGTGTAGTACTGGTCCTCTATAGACCTCAGTGTAGTCCTGGTCCTCTATAGACCTCAGTGTAGTCCTGGTCCTCTAGAGACCTCAGTGTAGTCCTGGTCCTCTAGAGACCTCAGTGTAGACCTGGTCCTCTATAGACCTCAGTGTAGTCCTGGTCCTCTATAGACCTCAGTGTAGTCCTGGTCCTCTATAGACCTCCGTGTAGACCTGGTCCTCTAGAGACCTCAGTGTAGTCCTGGTCCTCTAGAGACCTCAGTGTAGTCCTGGTCCTCTGTAGACCTCAGTGTAGTCCTGGTCCTCTAGAGACCTCAGTGTAGTCCTGGTCCTCTATAGACCTCAGTGTAGTCCTGGTCCTCTATAGACCTCAGTGTAGTCCTGGTCCTCTATAGACCTCAGTGTAGTCCTGGTCCTCTGTAGACCTCAGTGTAGTCCTGGTCCTCTAGAGACCTCAGTGTAGTCCTGGTCCTCTAGAGACCTCAGTGTAGACCTGGTCCTCTATAGACCTCAGTGTAGTCCTGGTCCTCTAGAGACCTCAGTGTAGACCTGGTCCTCTATAGACCTCAGTGTAGTCCTGGTCCTCTAGAGACCTCAGTGTAGTCCTGGTCCTCTGGAGACCTCAGTGTAGTCCTGGTCCTCTAGAGACCTCAGTGTAGACCTGGTCCTCTAGAGACCTCAGTGTAGTCCTGGTCCTCTATAGACCTCAGTGTAGTCCTGGTCCTCTAGAGACCTCAGTGTAGTCCTAGTCCTCTAGAGACCTCCGTGTAGTCTTGGTCCTCTATAGACCTCAGTGTAGTCCTGGTACTCTATAGACCTCAGTGTAGTCCTGGTCCTCTAGAGACCTCAGTGTAGACCTGGTCCTCTATAGACCTCAGTGTAGTCCTGGTCCTCTGTAGACCTCAGTGTAGTCCTGGTCCTCTATAGACCTCCGTGTAGTCCTGGTCCTCTAGAGACCTCAGTGTAGTCCTGGTCCTCTAGAGACCTCAGTGTAGTCCTGGTCCTCTATAGACCTCAGTGTAGTCCTGGTCCTCTATAGACCTCAGTGTAGTTCTGGTCCTCTGTAGACCTCAGTGTAGTCCTGGTCCTCTATAGACCTCCGTGTAGTCCTGGTCCTCTAGAGACCTCAGTGTAGTCCTGGTCCTCTAGAGACCTCAGTGTAGTCCTGGTCCTCTATAGACCTCAGTGTAGACCTGGTCCTCTATAGACCTCAGTGTAGACCTGGTCCTCTATAGACCTCAGTGTAGACCTGGTCCTCTAGAGACCTCAGTGTAGACCTGGTCCTCTAGAGACCTCAGTGGAGTCCTGGTCCTCTATAGACCTCAGTGTAGACCTGGTCCTCTATAAACCCTCAGTGGAGTCCTGGTCCTCTAGAGACCTCAGTGTAGTCCTGGTCCTCTATAGACCTCAGTGTAGTCCTGGTCCTCTAGAGACCTCAGTGGAGTCCTGGTCCTCTAGAGACCTCAGTGTAGTCCTGGTCCTCTAGAGACCTCAGTGTAGACATGGTCCTCTAGAGACCTCAGTGTAGACCTGGTCCTCTAGAGACCTCAGTGGAGTCCTGGTCCTCTAGAGACCTCAGTGTAGACCTGGTCCTCCATAGACCTCAGTGTAGTCCTGGTCCTCTGTAGACCTCAGTGTAGACCTGGTCCTCTAGAGACCTCAGTGGAGTCCTGGTCCTCTAGAGACCTCAGTGTAGACCTGGTCCTCTATAGACCTCAGTGTAGTCCTGGTCCTCTATAGACCTCCGTGTAGACCTGGTCCTCTGTAGACCTCCGTGTAGACCTGGTCCTCTGTAGACCTGGTCCTCTGTAGACCTGTATCTGGACCCCCTGACGGTCTCAGTCCTCCAAACAGACCCGTGAACACGACATCGCCGCCGCTCTGCAGCCGTGAAACGAGCAACGGAAAGAAAACCAGCGAAGAAGAAGAGCAGCGCCGCTCTTCATCGGCTCAGAGGCCAAACACGAGGAGGAGCTCACGTCCTCCAGGACCCGCCGAGGTCTGAAAGGACCTGAAGTGAGCCCTCCTCCTCTCCTCCTCTCCTCCTCTCCTCCTCCTCCTCTCAGCTTTTCTTCCCTCTATTCATCCCGAGCCGACCGCGACGCGTTCAAGGCCTCCCCGAGCAGAGAGCCTTTTTGTTTGCAGCCGAGGCCGACCAGAGAATAATCTGAAGGAGCTGTGTGTGTGTGTGTTAGAGAATGTGTGTGTGTGTTAGAGAATGTGTGTGTGTGTGTGTTAGAGAATGTGTGTGTGTGTGTGTGCAGATACTGTTGAGTACAAAATATAGAAAAATAGACTAAAGGTCAGTAAACGGTGAAATGTGTTTTTGAGGAGAAGAAAAGAGAGAAGAAGAATAGAGAGAAGCTTTAAATACTGGTTCTGTTGAGCCGGTCCGGTCCAGTTGAGCCGGTCTGGTCCAGTGGTTCCAGACTTTGGGCTCGGGGCCTCCAAAGGGTCACGAGTCCATCTAAAGAAAACATTTGGGAATTTTGTCTTCTTATTTTGTCTTTCATTATTTAGTTTCATGTTTATTACCCACAATCCTTTGCATGCCGAGCAGTTCCTGTCTCGTGAGTCGGAAAAACTGAGAAATGTGATCGTAAAGGTGTTTATTTGAGGCCCGGGTCTGGTTCAGGGTCTGGTTCTGGGTATAGTTCTGGTTCTGGGTCTGGTTCAGGGTCTGGAGCTGGTTCTTGGTCTGGTTCTGGTTCTAGGTCTGGGTATAGTTCTGGTTCTGGGTATAGTTCTAGGTCTGGTTCTGGTTCTAGGTCTGGGTCTAGTTCTGGTTCTGGTTCTAGGTCTGGGTATAGTTCTGGTTCTGGGTATAGTTCTGGGTCTGGTTCTGGTTCTAGGTCTGGGTATAGTTCTGGTTCTAGGTCTGGGTTTAGTTCTGGTTCTGGGTATAGTTCTAGGTCTGGTTCTAGGTCTGGGTATAGTTCTGGGTCTGGTTCTGGGTATAGTTCTGGTTCTGGGTCTGGGTATAGTTCTGGTTCTGGGTATAGTTCTGGGTCTGGTTCTGGTTCGAGGTTAAATCACTGTATTTTTGTAGAACGTGTTTTGAGGAATACAAATCATCAAATCCTCCAGATCCAGGGATCCGGCTGAACAGGATCATTTTCATCAGTTCTTCTTCATGAGTTTCCGTCTCGGTCTCTGCTCACCGATTGGCTGCAGCTCACTTCCTCCCCTCTCTCTTTCCTTTGAGCCGGTTCTCTCCGTCTCGGTCGCTCCACCCTGAGCTCATTTCAGATAAACTCCTTTCTCTCAGAAGAACGTCCGTCTCCACGGTAACGGCCCGTCCTCCCGTCTGTCCTCTGCTGCGGGACGGACGCCAGAGCAACAGGAAGTCAGGCGCTGGCGGGCAGCGGGAAGTTAATTGAGTTGGAGGAGCTGTAACGAGCTGCTGTGATGTCACTTTAAAGAACCGTGAAGCCTCGAGGTCGACGGCGAGCGGCCGAAACCACGGCGACGGAGACGCCTTTGATCCGTTAAACCTCCGCCGTTATCTCACGGACCAATCAGGAGGCTCGGTTCAACGCCGGCAGCTCGCTGGTGTCTCGTAATGTTCACACAGCGGAGAGAGAGAGAAGAGTTCTCCCTCCTGACCACCAGGGGGAGACTCCTCTGGTTGTATAGAAGTCTATGTGTTCTCTCTGCTGACCACCAGGGGGCGACTCCTCTGGTTGTATAGAAGTCTGCTTCATGTGTTAAAGCTGCATTATTTTTCCTGACCACCAGGGGGTTGTATAGAAGTCTATATGAAGATCCACTGTGTCTGGGCTTTATTCTCTTCATTCTTCGTGCTTCATGATTATCTAACTCTCGTACGTCTTACCTTTCTGCACATCGAGGATGAAACCAGCTTCTTCACCGCTGCAGGGACATTTATCCTCCTCTTCTTCGAGAGAAAACCCACAACACGCCCAGCGTGTTCTCATTAGCTCTTTGTTAACACGGAATATATTGATGAGTTCAGCTTCAGGGGGCAACACAATATTATTCCACGTTTCTTGACACAAGAGCTTGTTTCTAAAAAGGCTCCGAAGAATTTATCTTTTAAAGAAGCAGTCATTTGCATTTCCTTCCCGTTCATTTCTGGTGATTTATTTCATCTCGCTCTTCTATTTTATGAAGCGAGGAGCTGAGACGATGACGATGACGGGATGAAGACGCAATAATCCACAGAGACGTAAACACACCACGACACTGACAAACAGGTGGTTACTGAGGGGCTACCTGCACATGAACACTCTCTGACAGGAGATGTGATTATTCAAGTCTACGCTTCTTCAGGAAGGGGAATTATGGCAGAACCGGGTTGCCAGAGCCAGCTCGACCCCCCCCCAAACAAAGTCCAGGGCGTCCAGAATCAGTTTGAAACCTGCTTAAATGGACTTTCATGCAGGATTATCTTAGTTTAGCATAAGTACCCCGAGCACGTCGACGCTTCACGGTGAAAAGCTGTCCGACTACCTTGTTGCTCAGAGATAATCTGTCACACGGCAGAGCGAGCGACGCCCCGGGCGGGAAACAATAAAGTCCCCGGGACTCGGAAATGACAAATATTCTTATAAAAAAAGAAGACAGATTGTCAGCGTGTAAAAGCTGCAACTGAGATCAGGAGGAATCGTGAAACCTGGACCGAGGTTCGTAAAGCTGGATGTTAAAAGACTTCAGGCGGGAAAGAAGTAATAAAAATACAAAACTCTTATTTCCTCTAAATGTGAAGTGTCGAATCCATTAAAACCAAAAACAAACAACGGAACATCGTCGACGGCAACGGCAGAAGATGTTAAACATGTGATTGACGTGAAGAGTTCAGTCTACAGCGGGGCTGGAGGCTGTTTACACACCGAGGGACATACAGGGCTCTCAAGTTTTGAAGACAGGCAAGAGTGACATTTCCATCACACAGAATTGGCACAGAATAACCTCCGTGCTCACGGAATAACCGCCGTGCTCAAGGAATAAACTCCGTGCTCACGGAATAAACTCCGTGCTCACGGAATAACCTCCGTGCTCACGGAATAACCGCCGTGCTCAAGGAATAAACTCCGTGCTCACGGAATAACCTCCGTGCCCACGGAATAACCTCCGTGTTCACGGAATAAACTCCGTGCTCACGGAATAACCGCCGTGCTCACGGAATAACTTCAGTTGGCACAGAATAACCTCCGTGCTCACGGAATAACCTCCGTGCTTAAGGAATAACCTCCGTGCTCACGGAATAACCTCCGTGCTCACGGAATAACCGCCTTGCTCACGGAATAAACTGTGCTCACGGAATAACCTCCGTGCTCACGGAATAACCGCCGCGCTCACGGAATAAACTGTGCTCACGGAATAACCTCCGTGCTCACGGAATAACCTCCGTGCTCACGGAATAACCTCCGTGCTTAAGGAATAACCTCCGTGCTCACGGAATAACCTCCGTGCTCACGGAATAACTGCCGTGCTCACGGAATAACCTCCGTGCTCACGGAATAACCTCCGTGCTCACGGAATAACCGCCGTGCTCACGGAATAAACTCCGTGCTCACGGAATCACCTCCGTGCTCACGGAATAACTTCAGCTGGCACAGAATAACCTCCGTGCTCACGGAATAACCGCCGTGCTCACGGAATAACCTCTGTGCTCACGGAATAACCTCCGTGCTCACGGAATAACCTCCGTGCACACGGAATAACCGCCTTGCTCACAGAATAAACTCCGTGCTCACGGAACAACCTCAGTGCTCATGGAATCACCTCCGTGCTCACGGAATAACTTCAGTTGGCACAGAATAACCTCCGTGCTCACGGAATAACCTCCGTGCTCACGGAATAACCTCCGTGCACACGGAATAACCTCCGTGCACACGGAATAACCTCCGTGGCCTTTGGACTGAAGCTGGAGAGATCACGAGAGAAAAGGTTTGAGATGCTGAGTCTGAGATGCTCCTGTGTTCGTGGGAAGTGTAGTGGTATAGATATATATATATATATATATATATATATATATATATATATTTCATAAGGTCAGTAAACAGACATCACAGTTCATTTGAAGAGCTCTGCCTGCTGCAGTACAAGGCACGACTCGGTGTCTCTGCTTCATGTGTTAAAGCTGCGTTCCCTCTCCTGAACACCAGGGGGCGACTCCTCTGGTTGTATAGAAGTCTGCTTCATGTGTTAACGCTGCATTCCCTCTCCTGACCAACAGGGGGCGACTCCTCTGGTTGTATAGAAGTCTATGCTTCATGTGTTGACGCTGCATTCCCTCTCCTGACCACCAGGGGGCACACAGGGCTCCCGTTGGACTCCTCCGGCTGAACGCCGTCCCGGTGGACGGGCGCTAAGCGGCGGCGTTCGGGTCGGCCGGGTGCCGACAGCCGGGTCTCGGGGCGGCGAGGAGGCGCTGGAGCGGCGAGCCTCGGAGTGGGAGTATTATGGGATGTTTGCCTTTGAGCAACGGGAACTCTTTCATTTCATATTTCATCATATTTGCCTCCGCAGGATAAAAAAGGATTGAATTCATCTTCCTTCAAAAAAACCTCAAGGCGAAAAACAATAAGCAGGAAACATCAGAGACGCTTTATTTCATTATATCTACCCGTGTCACGAACTTCTCTATTTTATTTTGTACTTTCTTTTTAGAGATTAAAGACGGCCGATCGTCTCGCTGCTCCGGTTTAATACTTCATGAGACGAGGACTTTAGGGCCCCATAACAAACTGCATTCTGGGTAAAACGGAAACATTTCAGTTTCACGTGGAAACATGATGAGCATCGTGTCGCTGGGGAGGAGAGGAGGAGGCGAGGAGGAGGCGAGGAGGAGATCTACATGTCTTCACAGGGAACAGATGGAGGTGAAGCCCCCTCCGCCCCCCCCCGCTTCAGGACTCGAGATGATTGACGGGATGAAACGTTATTCTGCTGATGTCAGCGTGTCGATGAGGAGCTCTCGCCTCCTCCTCCTCCTCCTCCTCCTCTTCGCCTCGGGCTCCGACGTGTTCGACAGCAGGGATGAAGGAGCGGCTCGGAGACGTTGGGATGAAAACAAAAAGCTCCTCAAATGTTTGACTGGAGAGAAAAAAATCCAGAAGAATGAACTCACGAGGTGGGAGGAGAACAGCAGGAGGGTTCTCTAGGTTCTTTAATGTTCTCTAATATTCTTTAAGGTTCTCTAGGTTCTTTAATGTTCTCTAATATTCTTTAAGGTTCTCTAAGGCTCTCTAAGGTTCTTTAATGTTCTCTAATATTCTTTAAGGTTCTCTAATGTTCTCTAATATTCTCTAAGGTTCTTTAAGGTTGTCTACTGTTCTCTAATATTCTTGAAGGTTCTCTACTGTTCTCTAATATTCTTTAAGGTTCTCTAAGGTTCTTTAATGTTCTCTAATATTCTTTAAGGTTCTCTACTGTTCTCTAATATTTTTGAAGGTTCTCTAAGGTTCTTTAAGGTTTTCTACTGTTCTCTAAGGTTCTTTAAGGTTCTCTACTGTTCTCTAATATTCTTTAAGGTTCTCTAAGGTTCTTTAAGGTTTTCTAAGGTTCTCTAAGGGAGTCCTGAGGTGATGATGAAGAGCACAGAGAGGCGTGTCGGAGAGCAGCTCATAAACCACAAGTTTACTTTAAACCTGATCCGTGTGTTAAAGGTTGTTTCTTATACGCTGACGAAATAACTTCAAGCGCTTCAGAGGCGAAGAGGAGGAGGAAGAGGAGGAGGAGGAAGAGGAGGAGAGAAGAGGAGGAGGAGGAGGAAGGGGAGGAGGAGGAAGAGAGAAGAGGAGGAGGAGGAAGGGGAGGAGGAGGAGGAGAGAAGAGGAGGTGGAGGAAGGGGAGGAGGAAGGGGAGGAGGAGGAGGAAGAGAGAAGAGGAGGAGGAGGAGGAAGAGGAGGAGAGAAGAGGAAGAGGAGAGAAGAGGAGGAGGAGGGAGGAGAGAGGAGGAGGAGGAGGAAGAGGAGGAGGAAGAGGAAGAGGAGGAGGAGGAGGAAGGGGAGGAGGAGGAGGAGGAAGAGAGAAGAGGAGGAGGAGGAGGAAGAGGAGGAGAGAAGAGGAAGAGGAGAGAAGAGGAGGAGGAGGAAGGAGGAGGAGGAGGACAGAAGAGGAGGAGGAAGAGGAGGAGGAGGAGGAGGAGGAGGAGGAAGGGGAGGAGGAGGAGAGAAGAGGAGAGAAGAGGAGGAGGAAGGAGGAGGAGGAGGAGGAGGAGGAGGAGGAGGAGGAAGGGGAGGAGGAGGAGGAAGAGGAGGAGAGAAGAGGAGGAGGAAGGGGAGAGAAGAGGAGGAGGAGGAAGGGGAGGAGGAGGAGGAAGAGGAGGAGGAGGAAGCTTCCAGAACAAGTTGTTCTGTCTGAGTCAGAATCACTTTGGATCGAGAGCGTGCCGTCAAACGGAGTCAGATCCATTTCCATGGGCCGTGACTCGCCCTCCACCCCCTCACACACACACACACACACACACACACACACACACACACACACACACACACACACACACACACACACACACACACACACACACACACACACACACACACACACACACACACACACACGCACACACACACACACACACCTGAGCTGAGATCCATCAGGTCCGGCGCTTCATGCATATTTCATTCGTCTCCTCCGCGCCTCGATCCTCCATGAATAAAGAAACTCAGTTAAACTGAGAGCTCGTTAGCATCCGGATCCTCTTCCTCCTCCTCCTCTTCCTCCTCCCAGGGCCTGGAACCCTCCGCCGCGTCACGCCGCCGCAGTTGTGTGTGTGTGTGTCACCTCACCTGGGCAGGTGTGTGGCCCGCCTCTGAGCCCAGTGGGCGGAGCTACAGACAGGAAGTGCTCGCGTGTCAGGAACTCCAATTATCAAAATAACAAGAAGTTTTAAAGATCCAGTCATCAGGATTATATTAATTAAAAAAAGAAATAAAATGTCTGAACTAAAATCCAGGATACATTCAAATATTCAATAAGACATTCACATAAACAAATGAATAAAACATAATACCTCGCCTTAAAATAAATAAGGTACGCATTAAAATAAACACATGTATAAACTAGAATGGGCACTCGGTAGAGTGCATACCTTCGCATATCACAAGATTGGGCATTGAATTATGAACATTTTGGCATGAGTTGCATGCCAATTGGACAAAAATGTATCGTGCTATGGTAAAAAAAGAGTTTGACCTTTCCATGACCTTGACCTTTGGCCCGATTGATCCAAAATCTAATCAAATGGTCCCCGGATAATAACCAATCATCCCACCAAATTCCATGCGATTCAAGAACATTTTGACCTGTTCATGACCTTTGACCTTGACCTTTGACCCGATCGATCCCAAAATCTAATCAACTGTTCCCCGGATAATAAACAATCATCCCACCAAATTTCATGCGATTTGGTTCAATACTTTTTAAGTTCTGCGAAAGATTTTGACCTGTTCATGACCTTTGACCTTTGACCCGATCGATCCCAAAATCTCATCAACTGGTCCCCGGATAATAAACAATCATCCCACCAAATTTCATGCGATTCGGTTCAATACTTTTTGAGTTTTGCGAATAACACGAATACAAATAAATAAATAAATAAATAAATACACGGCGATCAAAACATAACCTTCCGGCATTTTCAATGCGAAGGTAATAAACAAGCCGTAAAATACAAAAGTAAATAAATCAATAGGTCCATTCCTGTATTATTATTATTGTAGAAGTTGTTCTGAGTTCCTTGAAGAGATCTTTTATTTATTTAATGTTGTCATTGGGTCACGTGATCCTGTTGACTGGTAAACAGATGTTTTATTTGTTTATTTATGTGTTTACAGCTCGGCGTCGATGTGAAAACACGTTTAAGTAACTAGTGAATAATAAATAAAAATGTTGGTGGAAGCAGCCACCTTCGTTACTGATGCATGCTGGGGGATGATGGAGTGTGTGCGTGTGTGCGTGCGTGCGTGTGTGTGTGTGTGTGTGCGTGTGTGTGTGTGTGTGTGGCCATCAGGAGAACCTGCTGCTTCGTTCATTTAACACATGGTGGAATTAAAATTAAGATATCAGAACTAGTTTTCCATCACAGGAATATTATTAGTATTTTTATAAGTATTGATTTTGATACAACTAATTGTATATTTATTATTTTTTGAAATGTTTAAAACAAGATTTATATATAGTTTTAAATGTAATATATATATACATGTAAAATGTATTTTTAAAATTATATATACATTTTTTAATACTCATTTTTATAATTTACTTATTATATATATATTTATATATATAATTTAATTTATTTATTATTTTTGAATTTCTTATAATTCTTAATTATTATAATAATTGTTATCATAATTTTTCCTCTTGATGATTCTCTCCTCATGTCGCTCTTCAGAAGCTGCCATGTCCTCTTGGATGTTTATTTCCATTCTTTACGATGTAAATAAACACGTCTTTGTTTCGTCACGTCTCGTTAACGGGATAAATTAATCTCTCCTTGTGTTGCAGAATCACAACGAATCATCCTGGAGTCCTGGTGATGTCATTATTATTATTGTTATTAATCTCTGGTCACGAACATGTGACTCAGATGTTTAGCTGCAGTTTCATCCCATAATTCACATTTGATGGATGTGAAAATTACAACCAAGCGACTCTTCAGAGAACTGTAATAATAACGCTGATATCAGACTTCAGTTCATTCACTGCGCGAAATACTATACCCTGATAATAATATATATATATTTGTTCTTCTTCTACATATATATATATATATATAAATACTGTAAATATATGAATATACAAATGATCTATTTTATATATATATATATATATATATATAATTTTCTTCATTTACATGGATATATATTTATATTATTTTCTTCATACATATAAATATATTAATATATATATATGTATATAAATACATATATTTATATATAATTTGTTTAAAAAAAATAAAAAAAATACTTATATACATTGTTTGAATATATATAAATCTGTATAAACAGATATTAATTCATAAATACGTACATTTATCCATATATACTGATGTGTTTCTTAAAAAATGTCAAGATTGAATTTAAAGGTGACGGATTTAATATCTCGACCTGTCAGTCAAAGCAGAGGACACGCCTCCCCTGAGAGGGGGGCGTGTCCTCTGCTCCCCACAGGATACACCTGCAGATTTCAAACTTAAATTCTGCATCACGTGGTGCGATTTCCACTCGTGATGAAACTAATTCTTGCCAAAAAAATAACCGCCGCGCAGAATTAATAAAAACCCATCTGTAATCTGCAGAGGAAGCGGCGACGCAGAGCTTTTTAATTCCCCCTTTTTTAAGACTGAAAAGTTTCCTCCGAGGCCGTAATCATCTGTGATTGGCGGGACGGACAGCCGTCACCGGCGTCTCTTTGTCAGCGCGGTGTCACCTTTAAAAGGATCCCTCCATCACATCTCACTGACGGGGGGAATTAAGTGGAGAGGACGGAAGAGAGGACCTGAAAATGAAATTTTCCTCTGCGATATTATCACCGTCTTCCTGTCGCTCCTCAGACTGATAACAGAGACTCCCGGCTTCCGCTTTTGAAAGAGGCGGTTGCTCTTAATTCTCACGTTATCTGCCGAGCCGTGGTCTGAATATATTAGTGTGTGTTCCCCTTTGCATGTTCCCTCCTGTAAACCACCGCAGAGCGCTTTGTGCAGGCTTCTGTTCAACGATACGGCAGCAGGCGATAAAGAAGAGGCCGCTCGGTGTGTCTGTAGCTTTAAGAAGCCACTCGGTGTGTCTGTCGCTTTAAGAAGCCACTCGTGTCTGTAAG
Source organism: Pseudoliparis swirei (assembly GCF_029220125.1). NCBI lineage: Eukaryota > Metazoa > Chordata > Actinopteri > Perciformes > Liparidae > Pseudoliparis > Pseudoliparis swirei. The sequence continues at coordinate 28,284,971 of NC_079406.1, forward strand.
CTTTAAGAAGCCACTCGGTGTGTCTGTACCTTTAAGAAGCCGCTTGGTGTGTCTGTAGCTTTAAGAAGCCGCTTGGTGTGTCTGTAGCTTTAAGAAGGCAAAGAAGAGGCCGCTCGGTGTGTCTGTACCTTTAAGAAGCCGCTTGGTGTGTCTGTAGCTTTAAGACGCCGCTTGGTGTGTCTGTAGCTTTAAGAAGGCAAAGAAGAGGCCGCTCGGTGTGTCTGTACCTTTAAGAAGCCGCTTGGTGTGTCTGTAGCTTTAAGAAGCCGCTTGGTGTGTCTGTAGCTTTAAGAAGGCAAAGAAGAGGCCGCTCGGTGTGTCTGTACCTTTAAGAAGCCGCTTAGTGTGTCTGTAGCTTTAAGAAGCCGCTCGGTGTGTCTGTAGCTTTAAGAAGCCGCTCGGTGTGTCTGTAGCTTTAAGAGGTTAAAGCCAACAATAACTTTTAGATTTGACTCCTTTTTTTAAAGCTTTTCTTTAAAAAAAATAATAATTCATGTTCTGAATATTCTGCCTCAATTCAGACTCTGCTGGTCCCTGCTGGTCTCTGCTGGTCTCTGTTGGTCTCTGCTGGTCTCTGCTGGTCCCTGCTGGTCCCTGCTGGTCTCTGTTGGTCTCTGCTGGTCCCTGCTGGTCCCGGCTGGTCTCTGTTGGTCTCTGTTGGTCTCTGCTGGTCTCTGCTGGTTCCTGCTGGTCCCTGCTGGTCTCTGTATGTCTCTGTTGGTCTCTGCTGGTCTCTGCTGGTCCCTGCTGGTCTCTGCTGGTCCCTGCTGGTCTCTGTATGTCTCTGTTGGTCTCTGCTGGTCTCTGTTGGTCTCTGTTGGTCTCTGCTGGTCTCTGCTGGTCCCTGCTGGTCTCTGTTTGTCTCTGCTGGTCTCTGTTGGTCTCTGCTGGTCTCTGCTGGTCCCTGCTGGTCTCTGTTGGTCTCTGCTGGTCCCTGCTGGTCTCTGTTGGTCTCTGTTGGTCTCTGCTGGTCTCTGCTGGTCTCTGTTGGTCTCTGCTGGTCTCTGCTGGTCCCTGCTGGTCTCTGTTGGTCTCTGCTGGTCTCTGCTGGTCCCTGCTGGTCCCTGCTGGTCTCTGTTGGTCTCTGCTGGTCCCTGCTGGTCTCTGTTGGTCTCTGCTGGTCCCTGCTGGTCTCTGTTGGTCTCTGTTGGTCTCTGTTGGTCTCTGCTGGTCCCTGCTGGTCTCTGTTGGTCTCTGCTCGTCTCTGCTGGTCCCTGCTGGTCTCTGTTGGTCTCTGCTGGTCCCTGCTGGTCTCTGTTGGTCTCTGCTGGTCTCTGCTGGTCCCTACTGGTCTCTGTTGGTCTCTGTTGGTCTCTGCTGGTCCCTGTTGGTCTCTGTTGGTCTCTGCTGGTCCCTGCTGGTCTCTGTTGGTCCCTGCTGGTCCCTGCTGGTCTCTGTTGGTCTCTGCTGGTCTCTGTTGGTCCCTGTTGGTCTCTGTTGGTCTCTGCTGGTCTCTGCTGGTCCCTGCTGGTCTCTGTTGGTCTCTGCTGGTCCCTGTTGGTCTCTGCTGGTCCCTGCTGGTCTCTGCTGGTCCCTGCTGGTCTCTGCTGGTCCCTGCTGGTCCCTGTTGGTCTTTGTTGGTCTCTGCTGGTCTCTGCTGGTCCCTGCTGGTCCCTGCTGGTCTCTGCTGGTCTCTGTTGGTCTCTGCTGGTCTCTGCTGGTCTCTGTTGGTCTCTGCTGGTCTCTGCTGGTCTCTGCTGGTCTCTGCTGGTGTCTGCTGGTCTCTGCTGGTCTCTGCTGGTCTCTGCTGGTCCCTGCTGGTCTCTGCTGGTGTCTGCTGGTCTCTGCTGGTCCCCTCTCAGCCTCTCCTCTGGTGTAGATCATGCTCTGTGAATAAGACACGCCTCCATGTTCCTTCTTCTTCTTCTTCTGTCCTCCACGTTCATTAAAATGACGACTTAGAAATAGAAAGTCTGACCTTCTTCCTCTCCTTTCCTCCTCCTCCTCCTCCTCCTCCTCCTCCTCCTCCTCCTCCTCCTCCTCCTCCTCCTCCTGGTCCTCCGTCCTGAGGACTGATGATGGGCCTCACAGCTCAGCTTCTTAATTACTTTGCAGTAAAGTGTAATTATTCCTGCATTTTTAAATTCACTTAAGGCGCAGTACCCCCTCCCCCCCTCACTACCCCCCCCCCTCCTTTTGCTCTGCTCTTCATTTGTAAGATCTGGTTCATGAAGTCCTGCAGTCCTCCGTCCCCCCAGAGCTCCTTCAGTAATTATCTCCTTCCTCCTCCTCCGAGGATAAGAGGACGTCGACTCACAGCGGACGCCATCTTTGTTTCTCTCCTCCTCCTCCTCCTCCTCCTTCTCCTCCTCCTCCTCCCCCTCTCATCATTAGTTGTATTAAGGGTCAGATGTTTTTATGAAGTCGTTTCTCTTTTTCTCTCTTTTCATATTTTCTGTTATTCGTGGCTTCAGGGCGTCGACACGCTTAGGAGTGTGTGTGTGTGAGTGTGTGTGTGTGTGTGTGTTTGTGTGTATGTGTGTGTGTGTGTTTGTGAGTGTGTGTGAGCGTGTGTATGTGTGTGTGAGCGTGTGTGTGTGTGTGTTTGTGTGTGTGAGTGTGTGTGTGTTTGTGTGTGTTTGTGTGTATGTGTGTGTGTGTGTGAGCCGGTTATTAGTTTCTGTTTGTTTCTGATTGTTTCAGGGAACATTCAGTCCTCTCTCTCTCTCTCTCCCTTCCTCCTCATGCTGCAACACAAGGAGGAGGAGGAGAAAGAGGAGGAGGAAGAGGAGGAGGAAGAGGAAGAGACGTATGTTCCCTCCTGTTCCCTCGTGCTCCCTCGTGTTCCCTCCTGTTCCCTCGTGTTCCCTCGTGTTCCCTCCTGTTCCCTCGTGTTCCCTCCTGTTCCCTCGTGCTCCCTCGTGTTCCCTCGTGTTCCCTCCTGTTCCCTCGTGTCCCTTCCTGTTCCCTCGTGTTCCTTCCTGTTCCCTTGTGTTCCCTCCTGTTCCCTCGTGCTCCCTCGTGTTCCCTCGTGCTCCCTCGTGGTCCCTCGTGTTCCCTCGTGCTCCCTCGTGTTCCTTCCTGTTCCCTCCTGTTCCCTCGTGTTCCCTCGTGCTCCCTCCTGTTCCCTCGTGTTCCCTCCTGTTATCTCGTGTTCCCTCCTGTTCCCTCGTTTTCCCTCGTGTTCCCTCCTGTTCCCTCGTGCTCCCTCGTGTTCCCTCCTGTTCCCTCCTGTTCCTTCCTGTTCCCTCGTGTTCCTTCCTGTTCCCTTGTGTTCCCTCGTGTTCCCTTGTGCTCCCTCCTGTTCCCTCCTGTTCCCTCGTGCTCCCTCGTGTTCCCTCGTGTTCCTTCCTGTTCCCTTGTGTTCCCTCCTGTTCCCTCATTTCCCCTCGTGTTCCCTTCTGTTCCCTCATGCTCCCTCGTGTTCCCTCCTGTTCCCTCGTGTTACCTCGTGTTCCCTCGTGTTCCCTCCTGTTACCTCGTGTTCCCTCCTGTTCCCTCGTGTTCCCTCCTGTTCCCTCGTGTTCCCTCCTGTTCCCTCGTGTTCCATCCTGTTCCCTCCTGTTCCCTCCTGTTCCCTCGTGCTCCCTCGTGTTCCCTCGTGTTCCTTCCTGTTCACTCCTGTTCCCTCGTGTTCCTTCCTGTTCCCTCGTGTTCCCTCCTCTTCCCTCCTGTTCCCTTGTGCTCCCTCGTGTTCCCTCCTGTTCCCTCGTGTTCCCTCCTGTTCCTTCCTGTTCCCTCGTGTTCCTTCCTGTTCCCTTGTGTTCCCTCCTGTTCCCTCGTGTTCCCTCCTGTTCCCTCGTGTTCCCTCCTGTTCCCTCGTGCTCCCTCCTGTTCCCTCGTGTTCCCTCCTGTTCCCTCGTGTTCCTTCCTGTTCCCTCGTGTTCCCTCGTGCTCCCTCCTGTTCCCTCGTGCTCCCTCGTGTTCCCTTGTGCTCCCTCCTGTTCCCTCCTGTTCCCTCCTGTTCCC